>NW_016178091.1:0-8069 GCF_001687245.7 Rhagoletis zephyria
GCAATTAATTTTCGAATTCGAGCAGATAAATGATTAAACCAAATTGAGTGCCGCCCTGGTCTTCTCTTTTAAATGAATTTCCTTGTCCCTTGGCTCCCATATGAAATATTCGCAAACTCATCCTTCAGGTCGATAAAGTAAATCATTTATTTTGCTGTGCTGTCTATCAGCTAGCCATTAAAATACATATATATCTCTTTAGCAACCCACTCAGCTGCTTATAAGTTCAAGGGTAAATGACGTGCTAATGACACAAACATGTCGCATACCTTGAAATCGTGAGTGCGCTTGTTGCTTCTCACTTGCCGCCGCCTGGCTAGCTAAGTGAACTGCGTGCAATGAAAACAAAGTACATATATGTAGATAAATATACATATATGTGCACATATGCAGCTAAAGGTAACAGAAGTGACCATCGGTGATAGCCGAGCTAGAGGTGCCAGGCGCTACTGTTGGTGTTGATCAGTGCGACCAGATGATCAGAAGAAGCGAAAGCAAAATTCATACCTTAGAAACTTTTCATCAACTCGACAAGTTCAGCGAAACCCATTTTCTTTAAATAAATTTTGAAATTCTTGTAACCAAAATACAAGATAACTTCTACATATCGATGGCCCAGGACTACTTCATTTCAACTAGTCGAGTTAATCTATCCTAATTCGAAGGCTTGCAAAATAGTGTCTTAAATTGGATGAACTATCATAACTTTGTTCTAACTTAGCGCTATCAAATAAACTATCATATCTCAGCTTTTACCGACAACCTACCCTAGTTTTTGTGTCGCGAAATCATTATTTTCTGCAAGTACGCTAATAAACACAATTGTAAAAAAGTACAGTTTAAAGCAAACCTAAATTTTTGTAAAAAATAATAAATACTTTTTTTTCAGAGAGCTGTCTTTGTAATTTTTAAACGGTTAACGGTAGTTTTGGTAATATAAAAGAATAGTACAAGGTTTACCGAGCTTTGGCCAGAATGCATACACATTTTAAAATTTTCAAGGTTTGGGTATCAAATCATGCAGAGATGGTAACTAATGGTCATAATTGGCCCCAATGCCTACCCAAAACATTTTTGTTTGAATAAATTTTTGTATAAATAAATTTTTGTTGGTCCTGCCCTCTCACTGAATTAATCAGAAAGATTAAAAGGGCCACTACATACTTATTTTTAATATTTAATTTATTATTATTTTAAGTAAAAACGGGTAGAAAAATAAACGAAGCTAGTTCTAATGGACTTATTCATAATAAATAAAGTAGGTTTAAAAAGCTATATAAATTGACGTTTTCATACAATTTTCAATTAATAAACCTTTTAAAAAGCTACTTTATTTTTTATGAAAAAGGCTATAAATCTAGCCTCAAAAACATAAACCTGGTCACACTGGTGCCGATGCGACTACCGCATCAGTGCAGTGTCCTATTTAGTGCTGTAGCGGTAAGCTGTTTGTTGCCCGCCTGCTGTTTTTGTTGGAAAAATTTATTTTTGCTTAATTGCGAATTGGCAACAACAAAGGCAAAAGAAAAACATGTTGAAGTGAAAATAAATAAATAAATATTCTGAGAAAATAGTATTTAACGTGTAAAAATAGATAGTATGGCACGTTCGTCTGTCTGCCAAAGTGAGATGTTAATCAGCTGGTTGTGAGTGTTGCAGCAGCAATTTGAGTGATGAGCTTTCGTCCAACGCCAATATGGCCAACACGCTCGCTTGATTTCCACTCAGGCGCGCAGTGATGGAGCTTTGTTTTAGCATTTTATTTTATTATTATGGGCAATGAAAATGTTTGCTTAGCTTAAGAGGGATTCATGAATTCGAAATGAAATTTGTTTATTTTTTTTGCATTTTAAACATCTCAACTGTTTCTGAGAAGACATAGGTTTGAGAAGATGAAATATTTTTGCTGCCGCTGCAATGTTTGCCGACATACAAAGCTTAAGTTTTAAGATTCTGTTGAAATTAAAGTTTTTGCACAATTTTCAATGACTCTTTTCAAATAATTTCGTCTTTAGTTTCGAACTGGGCACAAAATAGTTCTATAAAAAGCTACTAAAGCCATCTCTTTCACTTTCCAAACATATAAAAAAAAGCGATGAGCTGAATTCTAAGAAGACAAAGTTTTTCACCATATTAAAGCTACAAGCGCCCACTGTGGCATGTGTCGCAAAGACTCTTTGCTTATTGCCCTCTGATACTTTTTATTGCTTACGTGTACGTGTACCTCTGTACCAAACTATTTTGCCTTAACTTCCAAGCTGCAATTTAAAAGGGCAAATCGTATTTATAAAGCTTTCTTACATAAGATTGAAGAAGTCGCTCTGCTGTTTTAACTAAAATTTAGTTTGATTTCGAATTTCTTGAAGACGTCGTTCCTAATTCGGATGAAGAAAAAATTTATGCTCAACGTAGCTTTACGATGCCGTGGTGGATTGTCATGGCTGAAGCCATACGCTGAGAAGACTTATCAAGCGGTAATTGGCACAATGAGTAGGACCTTCCTTCTTGTTTAGGCGCGACTGCTAACACCAGGCGCCTAAATGCATGCTATGTACTGCTGCATGTGCAAAAATTTCCTTCTTTCTTAAGTTATAATTTGATGGCAGTTCAAAGTATGCTCTGCCTAGTCGGATGCATCCTCCGGACACTGCTTCCGGAGCATTCTGCGGACTCTGCATGGCTTACAACCATGCGGAGGTGGTAATAGTTGATTACCATTGGCCACAGTGCCTACCCACTACTTTTTGGTCCAATNTGCATGTGCAAAAATTTCCTTCATTAAATTAATGAAATTTATGTATATGCACTTCTCAACTGCCATGTAATAAAAATTTCTTATTTCCTTTTTGGTTGTTGTTGTTTCCGACAGGGTGGGTGTATGATGTATTATGGAACGAATTTCCGTCATCCCTTGTCTCGAACGTTCGAGAACGAAAAATGACACTGAAGATGGCACAACGCCGAAACCGGTTTGTCTCCAAACCAAATTTGACAAGGGATGACGGAAATTCGTTCCATAATACATCAAAAATTTCTTAAGTTATAATTTGATGGCAGTTCAAAGTATGCTCTGCCTAGTCGGATGCATCCTCCGGACACTGCTTCCGGAGCATTCTGCGGACTCTGCATGGCTTACAACCATGCGGAGGTGGTAATAGTTGATTACCCTTGGCCACAGTGCCTACCCATTACTTTTTGGTCCAATAAATATTTTTTTTATATACATACATGCAAACATACTGGTCTCCCCTCTCGCTGAGTTATTCACTTCTTGTGGATTGGTAAAGGGACACTGAAACAGCTCTTCGACGCTTACTTCGAACAAATTAGTCGGGTAGCGTTGGTTCTGAGGGTCCTGTAGGTTTTAAGCCACATTATTGTCTTTGTCCCCTACTCTTGGTGAAGTGGAAAAACGATAGCTTTATCCTGAATTATTACTGTGGTTTCTTTTCACGAAACACATAATCTTTGTAGACGTTAAAAAGTTTTAAGAAGATTGCCAGATTATTTCAGAGTGCAAATTCGCAGTAGGTTTGCAAAAGCTGGTAGTATGAAAAAGGCTGAAAGTGTAAATTGCAGGATACTGCACAAAAACACAACTTAAATCTGGATTCTACGTTTATTATGAAGAAGTATACGTACTTTAAAAAAATCATCTTTAGCTTTCATCCATTGGATATAAAAAGTGCAAGATAATCTGCCATTCACGAACAGCTGCTTCCATTCAAATACATCTCTTAACTACCTGCCCAGTTTCATTTCCTTTCATGCATAAGTGAACACTATCAAATAGTATTTTTAAGTTTTCTTTTGTCTACACTCTGACATTTGCGTCGGTAGGCGCCTACTCGAAATCTTCATACATAGTACATACATATAGTGCTGACTATAACTATACGACAAAAAAAAAGTTTTGACTACTCATTTTATTATTTTTTAATTTTACTTTTTTTTATAAAAATACGGTTCACGATTTAACAAAAATCCAAGTCTCAATCTTTATGCAATATTAAAAAAATATATATAAAAATCAACAAACTTTCGTAAAAATTTATATATTTTTTTTAGATTTCTTAGAAATATTTTAAGTATACAGTTCAATTTTCGAATAAAAAGTACAAGTTTGGAGTAGCTGGGACTTGCTATTGATTTTTGGCAATTTTTTTCGTTTATGGTGTTGATCATTTTCTCTTTGTATGGAAGAAATTTACTAACATCGACAATGAAAAAATTCACAAAAATTAAAGGGAAAGTCCCTACAAAACTGTTTTCTAAAAATATGGCGCAAAGGTTGCGACTTGGATTAATACGGTTTTTGTTAAATAATGCACCATGTTGTTATACAAAAAATAATAAAATAAATATTCAAAACCTGTCAATATGTGAGTGTCGTATAGTTACGATAAGCACTATACCCATACATGCTCGTACATATGTATATATGTATTTTTTTTTAGAAATGTGAACCTGTAATTTTCTTCTTCAGCGACGCCCTACAATGGCGACAACAACAATTTCATACGCCAGCGGAGACGCTATGCATTGTGAAATTTTTGAGTGCTTTATTTTCTAAGTGCATATATGTATGTATGTTTTTACTTTTTCTGTTTTATTCTCTCATTATTTGTGCACAGAAACCGAATATGTAGTAGATCTATGTTTTATTTTCACGATTTCACTTCATGTTGGTTTTTTAGTGTCCTTTTCTTGTGCATCCTTTGCTCGCAAATCGAATGTGCAGTGTGAGTGTGCTTATAAATACTGTACATTTGTTCGCAACCTGCAGCATTTAACGAGGATTTTCATTTACCTTCGCACACGCAATCAGCAACTTACTGAGCTTCCATTGCNGCATATATGTATGTATGTTTTTACTTTTTCTGTTTTATTCTCTCATTATTTGTGCACAGAAACCGAATATGTAGTAGATCTATGTTTTATTTTCACGATTTCACTTCATGTTGGTTTTTTAGTGTCCTTTTCTTGTGCATCCTTTGCTCGCAAATCGAATGTGCAGTGTGGGTGTGCTTATAAATACTGTACATTTGTTCACAACCTGCAACATTTAACGAGGATTTTCATTTACCTTCGCACACGCAATCAGCAACTTACTGAGCTTCCATTGCACTGTATGTATTTTTGTGCTGCTTAGTTACTTTTGTTTGCTTAGGTCGTGTTTCTATTATTACATACAAAGCGATTTGNACATATATGTATGTATGTTTTTACTTTTTCTGTTTTATTCTCGCATTATTTGTGCACAGAAATCGAATATGTAGTAGATCTATGTTTTATTTTCACGATTTCACTTCATGTTGGTTTTTTAGTGTCCTTTTCTTGTGCATCCTTTGCTCGCAAATCGAATGTGCAGTGTGGGTGTGCTTATAAATACTGTACATTTGTTCGCAACCTGCAACATTTAACGAGGATTTTCATTTACCTTCGCACACGCAATCAGCAACTTACTGAGCTTCCATTGCACTGTATGTATTTTTGTGCTGCTTAGTTACTTTTGTTTGCTTAGGTCGTGTTTCTATTATTACATACAAAGCGATTTGCCATTTTTTCGAGCGCTATTGTTATTTTTTCTATTTTATTTCTTTTTTGCTTTCTTTCCTTTTTTGTTGCTTTTAGTCCTTAACTAGTATACTTGCTGGTGCCCTTGGCAATTTAATGAGCATTAACCATTTCGTGCCAGAATTTTTTTACCTGTATAAAAGTATAAGCCGATTGAATGTTTACCAATTATTTATACAAAAAATATTTGGTGCTCATATTTCCATATAAAAGAATTTTCATAAATATTTATGCGGGATTAAAATTTTTGTCCCCCTTAAAATATTAAAACAACAATGCAGTGCGCAGTAATTTTTCATTTGCTGCANCCCTTAACTAGTTTACTCGCTGGTGCCCTCGGAAATTTAATGAGCATTAACCATTTCGTGCCAGAATTTTTTTACCTGCATAAAAGTATAAGCCGATTGAATGTTTACCAATTATTTATACAAAAAATATTTGGTGCTCATATTTCCATATAAAAGAATTTTCATAAATATTTATGCGGGATTAAAATTTTTGTCCCCCTTAAAATATTAAAACAACAATGCAGTGCGCAGTAATTTTTCATTTGATGCATCAATTTCCTTACAATACACAAAGATTTATGTATGTATGGAATATTTATTCATTTCCTTGCTTTTCATTGCCAATCGTTATTTATAAGTTTTTATTTATGTATATACTTACATGCATGCATACCTGACATTTGTGACTGCTTCTCTTCTTGATCTATTTGTATTTAACTTTTATCGTTCCAAAGATTGACATGTGTAGCACAGCATCCTTCAATCATAGATGAAATTGCTTCAGATGTTGTCCTACATTTGATTGAGTACGCAAAAAGTTTTTAGTGTGTTAAAGCTTTTCTTTCCCTTGCTTGTTCAACTCAATACTCCAGCTCAATTGGCCAATAGCCCAGTTACTTGAAAGCACTTGTGTACCATTAAAAATGTTCTCCTTAATTTTTTCATTCCTTTGTTGCCTCTTTACTTGCACTGGTTTACCTGCCTCACTCTTCAACCGATTTCTGCGAAACTTTGTTACACCAACTCAATCCTTTCTTTACTCATCGAACTGTTATGAATCATGAAATTTATGGTTATTGTGTTAGTAGGCCATTTCACAACTGATTCCAACATTGGTGAAATTTTTCATATGCGGCGCGCATCAATCATACGCCATGTAGTCCCGAGTGGTATTTTCTGCTCGCAGGTCATGATTAAGCTAAAATTTTGCACATACATAATGACGTTTCTTAATACCTAATTATGGCCGTGGTAAAACTCAACAAAACACAATAAAATAGCCAACTTTGTTGAAAAAAATTCCTTATTATATGGTTTACTGGAAAGGTAATAATTCAAGCGATCTCTCTATNCCTGACATTTGTGACTGCTTCTCTTCTTGATCTATTTGTATTTAACTTTTATCGTTCCAAAGATTGACATGTGTAGCACAGCATCCTTCAATCATAGATGAAATTGCTTCAGATGTTGTCCTACATTTGATTGAGTACGCAAAAAGTTTTTAGTGTGTTAAAGCTTTTCTTTCCCTTGCTTGTTCAACTCAATACTCCAGCTCAATTGGCCAATAGCCCAGTTACTTAAAAGCACTTGTGTACGACTAAAAATGTTCTCCTTACTTTTTTCATTCCTTTGTTGCCTCTTTACTTGCACTGGTTTACCTGCCTCACTCTTCAACCGATTTCTGCGAAACTTTGTTACACCAACTCAATCCTTTCTTTACTCATCGAACTGTTATGAATCATGAAATTTATGGTTATTGTGTTAGTAGGCCATTTCACAACTGATTCCAACATTGGTGAAATTTTTCATATGCGGCGCGCATCAATCATACGCCATGTAGTCCCGAGTGGTATTTTCTGCTCGCAGGTCATGATTAAGCTAAAATTTTGCACATACATAATGACGTTTCTTAATACCTAATTATGGCCGTGGTAAAACTCAACAAAACACAATAAAATAGCCAACTTTGTTGAAAAAAATTCCTTATAATATGGTTTACTGGAAAGGTAATAATTCAAGCTATCTCTCTATGTGTTCACCTTCGTAGTTTTTTCTTATACAAAATATCTTTTGAAACGAGCCTCATTCGCAAGATGAAATAATATTAATCATCGATATTTTTTCTGCGTTTCGAAGGGCTTTGGATGTAATGCATTTTTGAAGTTACTCCAGAACGCAAAAATACAAAAAGTAGTTTCGTGCAAGTCGAAATGCAACTATATTATTCAAGGTAGGTAAAATTCTCAATTGGCTTGATGCTGAAATCTCCTGAGTTGTGTGATTTTAGCTCTTTTAAGATTTACGTGGAAGGCAAGAAAATTAAAAAATATGTCAAAGTAGGTACCCCACGNATGAAATCTCCTGAGTTGTGTGATTTTAGCTCTTTTAAGATTTACGTGGAAGGCAAGAAAATTAAAAAATATGTGAAAGTAGGTACCCCGCGACAAACGATAGCACATCAATATTTTTACCAGTTTTGACTAC
>NW_016178092.1:0-918 GCF_001687245.7 Rhagoletis zephyria
GATCAGTGTGTCCAGATTGTTTAAAAAAAAGCGAAATTTTTGAAAAAAATCGCCAAAAATCGCCAAGTTTTTTTTTTATTATAATATATTTTGTTATAATATATTTTTTAAAACCAAAAACGAATATAATACCTTCAAAGGGTAATAATTAATAACACAAATCACTTACATATAAAATAGTGATATACAAACAATTTTCTTTAAAAATACNCAAATCACTTACATATATAATAGTGATATACAAACAATTTTCTTTAAAAATACGCATACTCTTTAAAAATATTTGTTCGATTTCATTGTAAAGAAACATACTTGTTTGTTTTCTGACG
Organism: Rhagoletis zephyria; assembly: GCF_001687245.7. Lineage (NCBI taxonomy): Eukaryota > Metazoa > Arthropoda > Insecta > Diptera > Tephritidae > Rhagoletis > Rhagoletis zephyria. The sequence continues at coordinate 330 of NW_016178092.1, forward strand.
GTATGACTACGGTGACCATATTAAACAACGTAAAATAAAGGACATATTTTTCAAAATGATTTTGGAATACGTACATACAACTTGTGATTTAAATCAAATATTTACCAGTTAGTTAGACGATTCCGAAAAATGAAGCCAAATCCATTTCAAGGACTTCGCGATCCTTGGCTGCACGCCGAAGCCAGCACACAGTGGTTCAAAATTGGAATTTAATGTTCATAATCCACCGTAGTCATAATTTTTCAACCAATTTTTACTAAAAAACCAAAAAAAAATATTTTGGTGAAAATTATTTTATAACATTTCAATTTTTTTTTTTGTAATTTTTTCGTTTTGGGGAACCATACAAATGTTTTTAACTAGTCTTTGTTATATAATATTTATTAACTGGAACAGGAGAACACATTTTCTTCAAAATTGCCACTTTTTCTGCATTTTGCCCTACAAAATTTAATATAAACAAATGAAAATTCACAATTCAGACTCAACTAGTCTCTTGCAAATATTATAAGCTTTTATAAAAAAAGATCAAATTTAGTGAAAACAAGTAAGAAAGTTTAAGTTCAGGCGGATTCGAACATTAAATACC
>NW_016178092.1:1115-8068 GCF_001687245.7 Rhagoletis zephyria
CTTTTATGTGGCAAGCACAATAACCATACCGAGTTTAGCACAAATTGGTAGAACGGTTACCGAGATAAATATATGTATTCATAAGTGGGTGTGCCTATTTTTCAAAATTTTATCATAAACGTATTTCTTGGTAAAGAATTATTGCAAACATCNGTATTTCTCTAAATTACCGTTATATGGGATGTGGGCGTGGTTATTGTCCGATTTGGAAAATTTTCGGCCATTTGGTATATTGTGCGAAGGACAACAACTGTGCAAAGTTTGGAAGAAATTGGTGTAGCGGTTACCAAGATATACACATGTAACCATAAGTGGGCGTGGCTGCGCCCATTTTCCGAAAATTTATAATATTCCTTTTTTCGTCTAAAACTTATTGTAAATATCAGTTTTGAGTGAATAATCTCCAGTAGTTACTAAAATATTGTAGTTTTCGTATTTCTGAAAATTACCGTTATATGGAAAGTGGGCGTGGTTTCAGTCCGCTTTCGCCCATTTTCAATACCAACCTACCTTGGATAAATGGAAACCTACATACCAAATTTCGTTGAGATATCTAAATTTTTGCTCGAGTTATCGTGTACACGGGCGGACGGACAGACGCACAGACGGACAGACAGACAAGGCTTAATCGACTACGCTATTCATTCTGAGCATTTATGTATACATTTGTCTATATCTATCTCGATTCGTTGTGGCTGTTACAAACAACCGTTATGTGAACAAAGTTAATATACCCTTGTGCACAAGTGCGCTCGGGTTTAAAAACGAAGGCTCCAGTGAATTACGAACACTAAATGCCAGTTTTGAGCCACTGTTCTCTTTCAATGGAACTGGAAACTCAGTGTGCAACACGATCCTGGGCACAACTTTCCCTGTACTTTAAAGATTGTGCAAAGGTTACTTATTAAATAAAAACCCTTCAGTGGGGTGCAAAACGAACTGGTGAAGGTTTTCATTATATTTTATAAGGGAAATTTTTGTTTTACATATTCTGTGTTTAAAAATTTACCTCTGAAAAATGCAGAGCTGATTTAAAGGACAGCTTAAGAAATAAAGGACAAAATGCGTCCTTTATTTTGAAAAAAATTATAAAGGACAGGGGGCTAAAATAAAGGACTGTCCTTTCAAATAAAGGACGGATGGTCACCGTAGGTATGACATGCTTATAGTCGCGGAATACACATACATATCTAACATACAAGCATACCCTCCAAAAATGCAAAGATTCGCAACATCCCTGTTATCTATGGTCATTTGAAAGAACAACGTAACACCGTACTTCACAGCTGTATGTTTGTCGACAAAACATTTTCTTCCGTCTGAGCAATGCATTTTATTTAAAATAATTTACATAATTATAAATAATCAAAAATAATCAAAAAATAATAATTTTATTGTAAAACTAATCCCATTCGCTTTTTTGATTATTTTTGATTTTTTCTTCCAATTGGCTACAAATACGATTGTTTTTTGATTATCTTTAATGGTAATCGGTAATTATTAATTTAAAAGTGGAAATAATGGTAATTAATCATTTAACAGATTTTAAAAAATAATTAATTAAATCGGTAATCATTACAATTTATAATCATTACTTAACAGCTCTGGTTTCAACACATTTTGCGNCACAGCTGTATGTTTGTCGACAAAACATTTTCTTCCGTCTGAGCAATGCATTTTATTTAAAATAATTTACATAATTATAAATAATCAAAAATAATCAAAAAATAATAATTTTATTGTAAAACTAATCCCATTCGCTTTTTTGATTATTTTTGATTTTTTCTTCCAATTGGCTACAAATACGATTGTTTTTTGATTATCTTTAATGGTAATCGGTAATTATTAATTTAAAAGTGGAAATAATGGTAATTAATCATTTAACAGATTTTAAAAAATAATTAATTAAATCGGTAATCATTACAATTTATAATCATTACTTAACAGCTCTGGTTTCAACACATTTTGCGATAGGACTGCGCAATTACTAAATTTATTATAACTCATATTAATTGATTAATCGCACAATCCGCTTTTAAAAGCTCGGCGCTAAACATAAATAAAAACCTATGATAATGCGAGATCAGCTATATCCACAATTCCTTCAAAATCGCCAACATATATGTTGTTGTCATATATTGAGCTATTCACCCTTGATCACATACTGTTTGATACTGGAAACGTTTTGCAGCAGAAACTACTTACAGTATATTTTGCTTTGCTGCCTCTATGCTTAAGTGCACATTTAAGATACCTACCCCAAAATGCGCATCAGAGGCATTATNTACGTTTACCTGCACTGGCCCTACAATTACCTAATTTTACAACCTTTTATTTATTTTGCTCATCTCGCAGAACAACGAAAATGGCTATCAATTTATGTAGTTATATAGATAATTAGATAACATTCGGTAAAAATTTCGCTTGCAGTAATTTCTACATGGTAAGTGCTCGGCCAATATTTGGTTTCATAGGGATTCGGATACCTTCCTCATTGAAGTAGTAAAGAAAATTCGCTTAAGTGCCTTTTTCGGTTACGTGCACAAGTTTTTCGTGCAAAGAAGGATGTGCAGCTAAGCAAAATATACTGTATTAGCCTTCATATAACACTTTATTCGAACCATTGAATTAACCCATTTGCGCTCTCTGTACTATATAAACGACACCAATTCAACCCACGTCTAAAAGTTTACTATTATTATTAAAACGAAATTGCTTGAATAAGTTTGCACCTACTGGTATTAATTTCACTTCAGATAGAATAAAAGATAAATAGGTATTACTGGGGATACGAGATTTGGATACTTACAAATCGACTTTTCACATTAGAAGTGGCCCACATGAAAAGCTGCGATTTTTTCTTGAATTATTGCACTTTGCCTTAAAATATCTGCTATTATAAAGTGGAAAAAGAGTAGATTAATCAAATTATTAACAGCGAGTATAAGGGTTTTTTATTTGATGGATTTATACAGCTATTTCGTTAGTTGTCGTTTTTTTAGTACAACGGGCACATCTATACAATTTTTTTGAAAGCCGGTTTTTTCTGTTTGAAACGTTGAGAACAGCCGTACCGTTTTTTCGAAGTTCTGGACACCTATTTCCGACTTCCCAAGCATGGTTATAGACTAAAAATAGTATGGATATGTCATGGGCGCGTGGCACTGTATATGAAGAGGAGTTTGCAGTAGAATACTAGAACTTGATATGAATATAGTATATGAAATCAATCCCACACTAAGTAGAAAGTGGCAGATATTGGAAGAGGGGGCGTGGCCCTCCTTTATACAGGGTGTCCCAGAAGTAACGTGCCAAACTTTAGGGCAAGGTAGGTGGGGGGGTGAGCTCACTGATAAACAAAAAATTTTCAGGTAGAAGTGTCACCGTTTTTGAAATATTTACATTTTTTCGAATTTAAAAAAATCGTGCCTTTTCATGTGTTTTCTTTAACTGCAACTACAAACCGGGCAATACTTAGTAAATTTTTTATGTAAAATACTTCCAGATAGTTGCCTCTCCATACTCAAATGCAATGTAGTTAAAATAAATTAAGGAACCATCATAAAATTAGGACTATTTCTGGATTTTTAACTTTTTGATATTTTCTTCCCCAACTTTGACTATCTCGGGTGAAAAAAAAATGTACTGAGCTATAACTTTACATTACATAAAAAAATTGCTCATTTAATAAAGATTTCAGAAAGGTGCCACACTTACTGTTTTGAATAGAAAAAAAAAGTTATAGCCGCTTTTGTGGGTAAAGGACTGAGACACGCTAGAATGTATTTAATAGATTTAAATTGAATTTGCTCTTGTTACCGTCAAATGACATGCTAAATAGTACAAAGGTACATTATTACCTGCTCCTGACATTATTTTGTGTTACTTACCGGAATTCGGACTAGAGTCTATAACAAGGGCTATATCTATCAATATTTTTTGTGAAGCATGGATTCACGTGAAATAAAATATACATGAGTCGTTTGAAGAGAAATTTATTCATTTATTGATAAAATATGCTCAAATTGGCGACCTTCTACTCTAATACAAGCTCGGCACCTTTTAAGAAAAGACGCTTTTAGAGATCTTAAACTCAATTGGGCTATCTCAGCAGCAGCTCCATTTATTTGTTCCCGCAAATGCTCTTCGTTTTGAATTGTTTTTGAATAAATTTTGTCCTTAAGACAGCCCCAGTAGAAAAAATCTAATGGATTCAGGTCTGGCGATCGAGCGGGCCACGTGATTGGCCCGTATCGTCCAATCCATCGGCGAGGATAAGTTTCGTCTAAATGAGCTCTTACTTCACGCCCGTAGTGAGCAGGGCACCCGTCATTTTGCAGCCATAGTCTTCGCCGCAGGTTTAAGGGTACATCTTCCAAAAGAGTTGGAAGCCGTTCCTGAAGGAACTCTAAATAACTGTGAGAGTTGAGCGTTGGCGGCAGTTCCACAGGTCCCAATATCTGACAATTAAAAATACCGCACCATAAATTTATTTTGTACCGGTACTGCGAACGATCTTCTCTCATTTCGTGAGGATTGTCTATCTGCCAACTGTGAAGGTTATGTAAATTAAAATAACCATCACGTTTGCATGATGATTCATCGCTCCAAATTATTTTATTAAAAAAGTTGGGGTCTGATTCATGCATTCGCAACATTTCACGGCAAAATCTAACCCTCGACAGGTAATCTCTTTCCTGTAGAGCCTGAACACGTTGAATGTGGTAGGGATGAAATCGATGGTCTTTTAAAGCTTTGTGAACTGTAGTTTTTGGTATTCCCGTCCGTCTTTCCATCATTCTCACTGAAGTCGATGGACCTAGTTCCACTTCCTCTAACACAGCTTCAACATCTACCGTTGCAGGACGTCCTGTTTCGCCGCCACGCCTTCCAGGTATGCGACCTTAAAAAAGTGAAAAATTATAGTTAACAAGCAAGCAAACAAGAAAGGTGTAAAAATCACTTACCTTCATATATTTCTCTATGGGTCCGGGCGAATACTTCTCGACCCGGATGTCGACGATTGGGGTATCGCTCTGCATAGAGTCTTTGAGCAGCTCTGGCATTACAGCAAGCTTCACCGTAAATTAGGTGAATATCCGCATATTCATGCGACGTATACTGCGTGTTCTCTGTCATAGTATTAATAACACAATGTTCGAAGGGTCCAATTTCACAAAATCCACTTTCACTAATTCCGGTAAGTAACATAAAATAATGTCAAGAGCAAGTAATTATGTACCTTTGTACTATTTAGCATGTCATTTGACGGTAACAAGAGCAAATTCAATTTAAATCTATTAAATACATTCTAGCGTGTCTCAGTCCTTTACCCACAAAAGCGGCTATAACTTTTTTTTTTCTATTCAAAACAGTAAGTGTGGCACCTTTCTGAAATCTTTATTAAATGAGCAATTTTTTTATGTAATGTAAAGTTATAGCTCAGTACATTTTTTTTTCACCCGAGATAGTCAAAGTTGGGGAAGAAAATATCAAAAAGTTAAAAATCCAGAAATAGTCCTAATTTTATGATGGTTCCTTAATTTATTTTAACTACATTGCATTTGAGTATGGAGAGGCAACTATCTGGAAGTATTTTACATAAAAAATTTACTAAGTATTGCCCGGTTTGTAGTTGCAGTTAAAGAAAACACATGAAAAGGCACGATTTTTTTTAAATTCGAAAAAATGTAAATATTTCAAAAACGGTGACACTTCTACCTGAAAATTTTTTGTTTATCAGTGAGCTCACCCCCCCACCTACCTTGCCCTAAAGTTTGGCACGTTACTTCTGGGACACCCTTTATAATGAAACTTATAAAATGCATATTTCTACAGGGATATAGATCATACAAGTGGAACTATCTTACAGAATATCTCTAGAGGTATTTGAGGAAGGATACGGAAATTATTTTTGGAGATTTATAGTAGTAATCCTTTACTGTAAGAGAAAAAAGTGAGTTAGTAGAAAAGCGAAGCTTTCTCGTAGTTGAAAGTAGTCTTACAATTACGTATAACGATAAAATGTTCAAAATCTGGCCTCTGTGTAACACGATGATTCAGAGTTTTTGTCAAAAACGGCAGGTAGTTTCTGAAGTAATTTTCTAGAACTGTATATATGTATATTTATTTCTTAACATTTCGATTATATTTTGCTACTTAAACTAGGTGATAGCAAGTTCTGAAGGTTATTACTAAGTCTTTGACGTATATTGTGGAAAAATTATTGGAAGCTCATCATCTTGTCAAATCGCTGTTATCAAAAATGTGAGGTGTTTATATTCGTAGCAAGAAATGGTTGTGGGTTATGAATCTCCACNCGTATAACGATAAAATGTTCAAAATCTGGCCTCTGTGTAACACGATGATTCAGAGTTTTTGTCAAAAACGGCAGGTAGTTTCTGAAGTAATTTTCTAGAACTGTATATATGTATATTTATTTCTTAACATTTCGATTATATTTTGCTACTTAAACTAGGTGATAGCAAGTTCTGAAGGTTATTACTAAGTCTTTGACGTATATTGTGGAAAAATTATTGGAAGCTCATCATCTTGTCAAATCGCTGTTATCAAAAATGTGAGGTGTTTATATTCGTAGCAAGAAATGGTTGTGGGTTATGAATCTCCACGTACAAGCTTGATATGAGTATATCTAACCGGTGGAGTCGACATGTTTTGTCGAGCGAATATTCTTTTCGACCAATTAGCTATTAGAAGACACTTTGTTCGAAAAAAGCCACCCATCCGGTTCTATCGTACCAGATCCAAACCCAAGGCATAACGGATATAGCACAGGCAAGTTGCCTAAGCAGCTAAACTGTGTTTTGTGTCATGAGGTTATAATATGGTAATGTGCAGGATACAAACAACGGTATGACCTGTCAAGTAATGTTTTAAAAATTATCACGCATAAGTGCCCGCTGTACTAAAAAAAGTACACTCCCAAAAGTTAA
>NW_016178093.1:0-8066 GCF_001687245.7 Rhagoletis zephyria
AGTCTGCCAATGGGCTCGTACTCAACCATATTTCAGGCGGAAGTCTTCCTAATCAAAGTCTGTGTTCGCGAATGTCATCTTAGAAGGCAAATGAGGCCAGAATAAATATTATGTCGGACATTCAGGCGGCGTTAAAGGCCTTAGAGTCTTTTAAAACGGCATCAAGACTTGTAAACTCTTGAACCACCTGCGAGCCCACAATAGCGTCACGCAAGAAGGGTTTGAAGGCACCGAAAGGGCTGACTGTCTCGCAATGCGTGAAGCGCAAACGCGTTTGCATAGTCCTTAGCCTTTCTGTGGTACATCTAAAGGATACACTGCAGACCTACTTAGGAGCTAGCTGGGAATAATCTCAAATTGCTGCCTACTGGCGGAAGTCAAAGGAAATAAGACTATCAAACATATGTATAACTCTTTCCAGCAGGAACTCTAAAAGACACCTTGAACCTAGAACACTTGCTGGCATCCTGATAGCACACTGAAAGTTAACGTACGTTTTTAATTAAATGAGTCTTTCTGTAGAGACGGACTGTAGGGTTTGTCGGCTGGTGAAAGAAACCCCAGAGTATATTCTATGTGCCTGACCACCAAGCATGAATCGTAGATTGATACCCCTTGGAGAACGATTGCCTTCTCCATCTAAAATTTGGAACATCGCCTCATCCCCAAAGTGCTGAGCTTTTTAAATAGCCTAAGGTTGGAGTGATTACAATTCTGATTTAGCACAATATATCTTCTTAGGTCGCAGCGCGGATATCTTCGACGTAATAATAATAATATCGTCACTAGACACGAATAAAGAGCTCGGAAAAACTCTTTGGGGAGTTCTGAGGAATACTGTGGCACCCGAAAATATATTTGACCGCGGACATAAGTTTATGGGTCTTTCTTCGCTGTCAAAAAGGTTAACGCGGCTTTATTTGCCGTCACCTATGTTAAGAGCCTTTCTTCGCCGAAATTTTTTTAAGCCTCTTTTTTTCGCTATCAACTTTTGAGCTCGCGTCTTTATTCGTATCTAGTGACGATATGTATGTATGTGTAAAGAGACATATGTACATATGGATAAGTCTGTACAGTAAAATAAATCGTTATACGCAGTTAATTTGTTTTTATTAATCTAGTTGTGTTTTAGTTTTGTTAGTTTATGTTAACTATGTTTTTAAAAAATTTGACATTGAAAACAAATATTAAAACTCAAAAAAATGTTTGGTAGGTTTTGGTTGGTTATGGCAGGAAATTTTGGTAGGAAAAAAAATTTGTATGTGGCAACGCTGGTTATAGTCGGCATTTAACTGCAAAGTTCGAAGGTCGATTAAAAAAAATCGAACTAACATAAACAAACGCCGCGATACGGGTCTTCTAATTTAGCCTCTATTTTCACCCCTCGTGACATCCACGCCGCCCCTCGGTGTCAACGGCGAGGAGGTCTTCTTCATAAGACAGCCTCTCCGAGTTGGATAAGCATTGGCTGCTGGGCAACCCTTCACCACCGCTGCGCAGGCCCGAGTTGTCGCTCTCCTCACTAAGGTCCAAGCTCGGCTCGTCGCTGCGGTAGATTCGAATGGTTGCGTCAGCAAAACCGAATCTCACCACTCAATCCTTTTGCGCCAGTGGGGCTAGCGATTCGGCGTTGCCTTATATTCTCTACCGGCTCCTCTATCTTCCCTACCCTCCAATTGAGAGTTGGCAGGTTCTTATTACAGGATCTAAAGATCCGCTCAATTCTTTCAGGCTCGGCGGGTTTAGCCGAAATCCAAACATTTTTGTTGATACCTTGACAGTTTTGTATATTAGAGCGGTGTGGTTCCAGGAAAGCCTTCTGCATTAAATTTGTCGCCGAGTGAGTACCGCGCGCACTTCCACGCATATGCACTTTTTTGTGGATTGGCTCGAAAATCGAGGGCCTACCATAGTAGTCCCCGCGAGTATTGGTGTACTGAATTTATAATTTGGTTTCTTTGCATATGCGGTGCATCAGTGTTCTAAAGCAGGGATCACATGATTTGTACATTTGTACATTTAACAGTCACAGAGTGGTGTTGTCTAGAAATTTTTATCGAGAATGAGAGCAGCTCAGTAAAAGCTTTCCAAACAAAACCACTCTGTAACAGAGAAAATAGCAAAATCTGTACAAATGTACAAATCGTATGCTCCCTGCAGAGAGTCCAGATTGGGCGATTTTGCAGAAATTTGGCGATTTTTTTTTGGCTATTTGCACGTAAAAATTTAGGAAATCGCCTGTGGCGATTTTTTCCTCCAAGTCAATTTTTTGTGCGTTATCATGTAAATGCGTCGAAACACGTGATAAGCAGGTTATCTATACTAATTATATAAAGAGAAGTCCCTTTTTTTTGTAACAGGTAATCTCGCGAACGGCTGGTCCCATTTTCATGAAATTTTGTATACAAATAGCTTTCGGTAACCACCATGTTTTAGGCTAAAAAAATTTTACTTTTTTTCGGGTAGGTGGACCAGGGACCGGTCTATTCGTAAAAATCTTATTATAGTCCGATTTGCATAAAATTTAGTACGTAAGTAGCTTTTTAGCATATATTAGGATATATGGTCCATTTTTTCCGAGAAGTGGACCAGGGACTGATCTATTCGAAAAAATCGTATTTACGGTCCGATTTGCTTAAAATTCGGTACGTAGGTAGCTTTTTAGCATATATTAGCATATATGATCCATTTTGTCCGAGAAGTGGACCAGGGACCGATCTGTTCGAAGAAATCGTATTTATGGTCCGATTTGCTTAAAATTCGGTACGTAGGTAGCTTTTTGCCTGGATAAGCTTATAGATTCCTGTTTTCCAATTTTCATGCAATTTCGAATATAAATAGCTTTAAGTAACGACCATATCAAGGGGCGAATTCGTCACTAGGCAAGATTTTTTTGCGCCAATCAGAAACAACGGATACTGTCAAAATATAATTATAATATATAATATATCTCAACTAATATATATTTAGAAAGCCGTTTGTTAGTTTTCGCAAGGCTCGAGAGCGGCTGAACCGATTTTTTTGAAACTGCCACCTGCCGCACGTGTCCCAAGGATGGTTTTAGGCTGAAAAAAAACCATATGTAAAGGAGGCGTGGCACTTCCCATACAAACCGAATTTCTCATGCTACATATCTCTGAAAGTGTGCATGGTAGAGTTTTGGAAATTGGTATGGAGATATACGAAATCAATCGCATACCCTTGGAGAAAAATTTTAGCTATTGTAAAAAGGGGTGTGACATCTCCCATACAAACCGAATTTTTCATACTGCTTATCTCTGGAAATTTTTTGGTAGAGTTCTAGAGTTTTGTATGGAGATGTACGAAATAAATCGCATACTCTTGGAGAAAAATTGGAACTATTGGAAAAGGGGGCGTGGCATCTTCCATACAAACCGAATTTTTCATACTGCCTATCTTTGGAAGTGTTCATGGTAGAGTTCTGGAACTTGGTATGGAGATATACGAAATCAATCGCATACTCATGAAGAAAGAGGGCAGCTGTTGGAAAGGGGGGCGTGGCTCCTCCCATATAAATCGAATTTTTATACTGCATATCTCTGAAAGTATTCATGGTACAGTACTGGAACTTCGTATGGAGATATGTATATAGTTGAAATCAAGCCCATACTCATGGAGAAAATTTGGGCTATTTGAAAAGGGGTGTGAGGCCTACAAACCTACCGACCTTTAGCTATCTTTGAATGAATTTTTTTATTCTTCTGTAGGTGTGTTTGTGAGTGAAATCCTCCTAAATGGTTGTACGGATTTTAACGAAACTTTTTGTGTATTTGAGTGGGTCTCTGGATGGTTTAGTTTCACAATTTAATCCGACAGTTGGCGCTGTAGTTGAGTTATTACTAAAAATCTTATTTATGATCCGATTTGGCTAATGTTTTAAATATGTATGCAATACTATTGCAAAAACGTGCTGCCAAGTGGTGCTGAAGTCGAGCTATTACTAAAAATAGCCAAGTGAGAAAAGGGGCCGTGAAGGTCAGATTAAATCGACCTGTTGCACCATTGAGTATATCGAACGCTCCTGCGTTGCAATTGGCCCAATGGATGTGATTTTCCAATATTATTATGCGTTCAAACTTTTAAGGTATTTCGTCTGAAATAAGTATATGTATATTGCATTTCTGTAGAACAATGATGACCCATTTTGAAATTGCCACCTACTATACTGTAAAGCTTCTAGGACATTCACTATAGAACCGGGTCATTGTTGGCGCCAGGGAGTGAAGAGGAAAAAATTTATTTCGCTTTGCGAATAACCGTGCTATGAAATGCCGCACAACTGGAGAGTTTCAAGAACGGATATAACACTTTCTTTAGGTTATTTAAAGCGGCAAATGACCACCAAACCTTAATCTTAGCAGACAAATGTGCCAATGAAAATCGTAAACGTGAATTGTTGGTGAAAATGTTGGACCAAAAAAATTCAATAAAATACATAAAAATTTTGGGCGGGACGAAGTTCGCCGGGTCTGCTAGTACAAATATGTATATTTTAAACGTATGAATGTTTTTAAAGAAAATTGTTTGTACATCACCATCATATAAGTGATTTGTGTTATTTATTATTAGCCTAAACACATTATATTCGTTTTTGGTTTTAATAACCATGTTATACCAACATATAATTTTTAAAACAAAAAATTTTTTAAGCCTATTTCATGAATTTTTTAAAAAAAATTTGCCATTTTAGGCAATTTTTTTTTGCAGAAATGGCTCTTTTCTTTTCAAACAATCTGGACACCCTGGTCAATACTGACCAACATATCACTGGTAACTCTTTACAAGAATTGTCCCTCGATTTTTTTTTTAAACCCGCTTTGTATCGCTGTACATCCATTTAAACACTTCTCTAACAAATAAAATTTGGCATAGGAAACTCTTAGCAGCATCTCAAGAAGTACAGCAGGTTTAATACCAAATTTTAGTTGGTTGGTTCACCTATTGTACCAGAGTTCTAAGTCCATCCGCAAAAAGTGGTACAAGACTTGTAACAAATGGATTTGTCCTGATCACCAGCCTGCGGTGGGCACTCAATGTTACGAAAACTGATAGTTTTTTAAAGAAATATTGGTTTAAGAAGAAAATGTAAAACATTTATCTAAGAAGTAAAATTATTCTTATTTTTTCAGTTACATAACTAAATTATTTATTTTTTCAAATTCGTACTTGCTATGAAAAAATTTAAGTTTGTGATCGTAAACGTAATAGAACTGACTATAATTTTTATCTATAAGTTTCATTTAAATGTTATCTAAAAAAACATTTATTGACATTTTAAAATGGTCACGCGTGCATTGGTGTAAAAAAAGAGCGCGTGCGCTCTAGTGTTTTGTTTTTTCGAGATGTTTCCATGAATATTTCCCAATGTTTTAGTGCTTTTGTAAGCGCCTAAAATTGATTTTTTTGTTTCACCCTGAAGATAAGAAAATTAAAAAAAAAAAAATTAGGCACATTTCTTTTCATTTCTGGCGCCATATTCGATAGCCCATTTTGATTTTTGCTATTTTGACTCCAGATTCCAATTAAGCTATCCCAAAAACTCTTAAATAATATAATAATAAACCAATTTTTTTATTATTTTTTACATAAAATATTTTTTTTAAAGATTTTAGGCACCATATTGGATCGGTCGTTTTGTTTTTTGTTCTTTTGACTTCAGATTAATTTTTGGGTATCAAGTATCACTGTGCGCTGCAAATTATTGTTATACTAACAGTTTAAACTAGTGTTGGGCAGTATCGATACCAAAAGTACTCAGACTCGATTATCAAAAGGATCGATCACACTCGATTTTAAAAGTATCGATACTAAGTACTTCAAAGAACTCAGTACTCATAAAAGAACTCGAAAGTACTCAGTACTCAAAAATACTCTGTTCTCAGGATCGATTCAGTGTACTCAGTATTAAGTGTCGAATAGATACTTAAAAGTACTGAGTGTTATTTACATTTTACGGGTATTCAGAAATGATTGTACTCAATTTGAAGTTTCAATAGTTTTCAAGTACAGTACTACTTTCAATAAAGTGGTGCTAGCTTGTGAGATTTCTACACTAATTCTGAAAAAGGGCGTTTTTGAAAAGTTTTTTGAGATAGGGCGTTTTCGAACTGACTGCCGAGATAGGTAGATCTTCCACTCAGCAGTCGAAATAAGAATATTATAAATTTTTGGAAAATGGGCGTAGCCACGCCCACTTATGTTTACATGTGTATATCTTGGTAATAGCTTCACCAATTTCTTCCGAACTTAGCACAGTTGTTGGCCTTGATACAACATACCAAATGGCCGAAAATTTTTAAAATCGGACAATAACCACGCCCACATCCCAGATAACGGTAATTTAAGGAAATACGAAATAAATCTGTAAATATTGAAGCTAATTTATTCAAAATTGATGCTTGCAACAATTCGTTACAAAGAAATACATTTATGATAAAATTTTGGAAAATGGGCTTGGCATCGCCCACTTATGATCACATATATATATGTATCTCGGTAACCGTTGTTATTGTGTTCCACATAAAAGCAAAACGTTGAAAATTATTGAAATTGGACTAAAATTACGGCCGCTTTTCATATAATAGTAAATTTCAGAAATGCTTTAAACTTCAATATTTCGATATTTAAGGACGCTAATTTACTCAGAATTGATACTAAAAGAAGTAAGATTGTTTGGCATTTTGGAAAATGGGCGTGATATCACCCACATATGACTATATAAGTTTATCTCATTAGGTCTAACTGAACGTTCTATCGAAGATGTTTAGAATAGGGGTAAAACCATCCGGGCTTACCACGTAGCGGTAGTTTTCGGAAAAGTGGAAAACATATATTTAATACTTGCGCCGGGGATTTAATGTTCGGCTCCGCCGGTTTCTTACTTGTTGTTTTTGTATACCTGCTATCAGCTTATATTAATGTTAATGTTAATGTTTGTGATAAAAAAGTCAACATTATCGTTCCAAAGAACGCCCGCTTATAGGAAATAAACAAATTTTTGAATGTTTTGTTACTTTAATGTAAATAATGTAGAATTTGTGAGAGTTTTTGCTCTGTGCGAACCCATATAAAATCTATAAAAAGCAATTTACTAGATATTTGTTGGGCCAAAATTACTGGCATACATTTTCCATGAACATTTTAGCGAACCCGTTTCAATGATATTTAAAATAGTGTTTACCAACCTAGGCTATTTTATTGCGGAAGTCGAGCCTTCTTAGTATTTTTTTTTTCAGCGATTAGTTATATCTTGTGTCAAACAACTTTATGGTTCTATAATATCTACACATCTATGTTGTGTTTGGGGGTTAACAGATTGTAAAAAAATTACATTACAGTAACAAAGCCGTACATAGTTACAAGAGCATGCCGCTAATCCGCCAATCTTGGCCTTCTCGAAGAGATAAGATTGGAAGAAGGCTACCAGAGCGCGTATATAAAAACGACGTTGTAAACTGCAGAGCTATTTATACAAAACAAATTCTAACATGGCAAACAACGTTTACTTGTCAACTATTTTGGTCTTCATCATCGTCGTTAGTGTGAAATCAGACACTGGCACAACGAACACAACTCTACAGCCTGAGCAGCCTGGTGGGCGCATTGTAGGTGGTTACGATGCTGACATATATCAGTTTCCATATCAAGTATCGGTGCAATTGGAAAGACTACATCGTTGTGGCGGTGCCGTATATACCTCAACTATCATCGTCAGTGCGGCCCATTGTGTTGAGCTGGCGGACATGCCGGAGCTGTATGCTGTACGAGCTGGTTCGACGGAGCATGGGAGTGGCGGTGTATATATGCCAGTGCGCCGCATCCTCAGACACGCCCAATTTCAACCACAGTATCAGATCAGCCACGATATAGCTTTGTTGGCTTTAGCTTTTCCGTTGCCATTTGGCATCGGTATACAACCTATACCGCTTGCAACGAGAGCGGATATGACAAACTTGATGAGTACCATATGGTTCGTTAGCGGGTGGGGTGCAACTTTGGAGGGATCGCAAGTAAGAGCGGAACGCTTGCGTTATGTCGCCGTTAAA
>NW_016178094.1:0-8066 GCF_001687245.7 Rhagoletis zephyria
GGTAAAAACCGTTGGGATATTATTATTATTATTATTATTATATGCAAATTGGTGTTATTCAGAGGTCGTTCTCTGAAGTGTTGATCCAAGATTTTCTCGCTGCGTTTTAGAAGAAAAGAGCTGAGGCTAATTGGCGTGTAGGACGCTCTAGAGAGGACTGGTCTCGGTGATTTGTATGGGCTAAAGGTAGATACCGCCCATTGCAACTCTTTCATATTTATGTGCAGTTGTTTATATGATCCCGGTGTTTGTAATTGGTATCTTAAATAAAATGACTGGTACTAGGTCATCAATGAACAGCATTGCCAAGTAAAATAAGTATAGTAGACATTTATTTAACGCGGCTGTTTTCGCTCGAAAAAGTAAAAAAAAAATAAGTAAACTTATTAACTGAAAATTTTTCTCTAAGTAGCCATTTAAGTAAAGTTGTAAGACCCACTTTAGTTATTAATCCATATTCACACAGGTATGTATATATATGCATGTGTTTCTCAACTTGTCTCTGAAAATTTATGCATGCAACAAAAATTGCATTTTTCCAATTATAAGCGAATGAAAATCAATTTTTTATATGCACAATCAGCATTTTCTATATATGAATTAGTATTGTTGAATGAAAGCATTTCTTGCATTGAAGGTATGTACATATATATACTCTAACACATAGTCTTGTTCACCTATTTTTTTGTCAATTATTTATGTATTCTAAAATAAAAACAGCAATACAAATTCATAAAACCAATGCACGGTGAACGCTGGTTTTGATTTATGCTCAAGTGAGCACGTACATATACTTGCCAGCTTTTCCAATAACAAAATGCTTTGTTTACTTTTCTTCTTTTGTGACAGCGCATTTTTATTTAGTATTTAATTGAATACTTTATCTTTTCCAGCCAAAGGTTTGGACTCTTTCATATAATTGGATACGAAACGAGAATTCAAAAAGTTTGATACGAGCAATAGTGTGGATTTCATAACTGACACAGTGCAAGGAAACTCAATGCGAAAACTGGCCAAAATTGGGACTTGGAAATTTCAAATAAAAAAATACGATTTTTGGTGTATTGAATTTATATGTATGTAAATAATACGTAGTATATTTACATATATAGATAATAAATATTCTGTAAAACTTTATTTCATGCACATGTGTTTATATATGTATGTTAGTTTAAATTTTTTTAACAGCAATACCGGCTTGACTGGTTAAATAAACTAACTCGATACGAATTTTCGATTTTTAATTTCTGTTTTAGCCAGTAAACGGCAAAAATCGCGATTACTCGATGCTCGCATGTAAAAAGTACTCTCTAAAGGTCAAGGGGTACTCGAAAATTAGCCATAATGCATATAAAAAATGTTTTTGAATTAGTATTGCGATGTCATGGGGCAGGACCATAGACCCCAGCTCCTGCATTGCATCAGAGTAGCACAAAACTACTCCAAGCGATTACTTCGCTGAGTAACTTCCTCTTGGCAACACAGCCCAATAAGAAACCTGTAGGAAACCTGTGATCGGGAAAGAACAAACTGGTGTAGATACACGAGCTGGTCTGCCACTGCATTAAACTATGTTTCAATATGCAGGGATTATACTCATTTGCGAGCTTAACTGCCTAATCTATAAGTAAAAAAAAAAGAGATAAGCTATATGAAATGCCTCTCTCATTAATTTGTAGTTATAAAATAAACTCAGATTAAAGCGATAACTTTTCGGTGTCCAACATAGTTTTATACGGGCTGTGGATCTCTGTACAATTTGGAGACGTCCCTTTGGTGACTCACCGGCGGCAGTGAGCTCTCAACCTTAGAACCATTCTTTAAGCAGATCATAGATACATACTTTCCCGTTTAGGAGCCACTGTGTTAGCAGATGATAACTTTTCCAGACTATGGAAGCTCCAACGCAGCGGTGTTACTGCCTAAGGTGAACAAGTCGCATGACAGTCCAACTTCCTGATGGCTCCTGATTTTTGTGGTGATGTGAATATACACTTGGTACTGGAGAATGCTTGAATGACTAACAGTAGATAGTGTCAGGTTTTTGTAGCTCAATACGTACCACACTATTACAGGAACAGACGACAGAGCCCGATGCTAAACCTGTTTTCCGGCGAAGTACCTGACGGTAGTAATTTAGTGAAAAAGGTACCATGTTAGTAGGAATTTAAAGGTCAAGGTTTTTTACGTTATCCATTATGTTACTTAATACTTACTACAATACTAAGTTTCCTCTGAAAAAAGAACTGCAGGTAATGCGTAGTAAATTGTAAGAAAAAGCTCTCGGTACTCAAAATAAAGATCTGCAGGCAGCTAAAGCTCTTTACTAAAACTATCTAAACACAGGCAGCTCCGAAGAAAACTCTGAGATGATTCAAAAAGGATGTGGAAATAGCGATCCGAAACGATATTAAGTTGTACCGCAGTGCCCGGTCTGGATACCTCTCAGAACCAACTTCAGCAGATCACACGACTAGGACATTGCAACTTTGCATGTGGGGATATTTGACCAGTCCACAGGTTACAGTAGGGCTGCCTACGCTCTCCCTGCCAGGAGAGATTACATGAAGGGTGGCCAGAAGTAAATTGAGACAAACTCAATAAAGGTAAGCTAGGCCCAACCGAAATCCACCGAACCACATGCAGGGTGTCCAAACACTTTTCTCTAACGATGAGTGCCACGTTGTTAGCGTATGGTATTACTTGAAATCACCTAGTTTTCCACTCCTCCAGGACGCCGTTGATGACACCAATCTAAATATAGGGTAAGCCCAGTCTATGCTGGGCATAAGTACTGGCCTACTTCGCTATATCAGTTTTATCTCAGAATAAGTGAGAGATAAGCATACTTAGCTGTTTTCTAATCAGCAATTAGTCACGGCTCATACTCTCAAAGCTGATAACCAAGATATACACATTCGCAGCCATATAATATGATTGTTATTTACTTAGCAAATACAAAGTTGTCATGACTCCTAATATCGCCAAGCAATTCAGCTTTCCCTCCACTGCATCGATTAAACAGTTTTACATAACGTCAAGTCAGTTGTGCAGCAAAGTCGCGCTTTTGCTCTTTTATTCAAATGAAAATTTAAAAAGAACCCAATGAAATTCTTTCTAAAACGATGTTTGCACAAAAAACCAGAGGAGATGAAACCGGGCGCCATACTGGACGCTGTAATCTCACAGTCCTCTCCAACGGCCAACAAATGTCTACTCTACAAGCTGGCCGATTACAAGCGTGGTGGCGATCTGATTGACGCGCTAAATACTGGCGGTCTTGTCGCTGTTGAACAATTAATACGCGAACAGTTTGGCATCTTTATGTACAACGATGGCAAAGGTCAAGTAATTAACCGTGCCGAGTTTTTGCGCTGGAAATATCGCGACCACACTGAGGTGACCATACCGATTGAGGCATCACTGTCACGCCACGACCCACTTGGCAAGTGGGAGGATCACAAGGCCTGCTGGCAGATGCAATTTCGTGGTGCACTCGGCGAAAGTCTACTACATGTGCTCATCATATGCGATTCCAAGGTACACACCAAATTGGCTCGTGTATTGATACGCGTCTTTCCCAACTTGGCGCAAGATGTGATGGAGGGTGAAGAATATTTGGGCGCCAGCGCGCTACACTTGGCAATTGCTTACAGCAACAATGAGCTAGTGGCTGATCTGATTGAGGCAGGTGCCGATATAAATCAACGCGCCATTGGCAGCTTCTTTTTGCCACGTGATCAACAGCGGCGCAATCCGGCCAAGTCGACGGAGTATGAGGGCCTGGCGTATTTGGGTGAGTATCCGTTGGCGTGGGCTGCCTGCTGCGCCAATGAGAGTGTCTATAATTTGCTGTTGGATTGTGGTGCTGATCCAGATGCGCAAGATTCGTTTGGGAATATGATACTACATATGGTGGTGGTGTGTGATAAGTTGGTGAGTGTGGTGGCTAGTTGGGTTGGTGTTCGAGAATTAGTTACTTAAGTTCAACCCCGTCCAGGATATGTTCGGCTATGCTTTGCGTCATCCAAAAACGCCGGCCAAGAATGGCATAGCCAATCATAGTGGCCTAACACCGTTGACATTGGCTTGCAAACTGGGACGCGCTGAGGTCTTTCGTGAGATGTTGGAGCTATCGGCGCGTGAGTTTTGGCGTTACAGCAACATTACCTGCTCTGGCTATCCGCTGAACGCCTTGGATACTTTGTTGCCAGATGGACGCACAAGTGAGTGCATAACGCAATATTTATCGGCTCACTCTAAAGGTACAAATTTTAAATCTTGTCCTAATAGACTGGAACTCTGCTCTCTTCATCATATTGAATGGCACCAAGGAGGAGCATTTGGACATGCTGGACGGTGGTATCATTCAACGTTTGCTAGAAGAGAAATGGAAGACTTTCGCTCAAAATCAGTTTCTAAAACGTCTGCTTATCCTTTCAATACATTTGGTTTGCCTATCCGTTTCGGTTTACATGCGTCCTGCTCATGTAGCGGACGATGACGAGGATGAGACGGCGCTTACGAACGGTGCTTCTAAGGGCTCAAAAACAGTTGAGCTCGCTGAGGAGACGGAAGATGAGGAGTACGATGTGCAAACTATTGCGCGCTATTGTGCTGAGTTTGCAACCATTGTGGGCGTATTGAGCTACGTCGTTTTCCAGCAAGGGGATGAGATTAAAAATCAAGGACTTCCAGCTTTTCTTAAACAATTGGTAGGCTGAACCTTGCGGTTAATCTTTGTTTTCTCTGTTGCCACTATTTTACTTTGCTTCGCCATTTCTGTTCTTCATCTTTTCAGACCCATGCTCCGGCCAAGGCCATTTTTCTAGTATCAAATCTGTTAATATTGGCATGCATACCTTGTCGTCTGATGGGCGATACGGACACGGAGGAGGCTATACTCATATTTGCTGTACCGGGCAGCTGGTTTTTGCTCATGTTTTTTGCTGGGTGAGCTTGTGGTCTTACCAATCCAATTTTTTTAGTTTCTGATTTTGGTTATCCTTTTAGTGCCATTCGTCTCACTGGCCCATTCGTTACAATGATCTATTCCATGATTACGGGAGATATGTTCACCTTTGGCATTATCTACTCCATAGTACTCTGTGGCTTTTCACAAGCATTCTACTTTCTTTACAAGGGTCATCCGCAGATTCAATCGACTATGTTCAACACCTTTCCGAGTACTTGGATGGCTTTATTTCAAACTACACTTGGTGATTATAATGTAAGTTTGGGGTGATATCAGTTGGTGCGTCCATATTTCTTAAGGGGTAACACTACTATAGCTGCGGAAGAAATGCCTAAATTGTATAGAGTTTCTAATTAAAAGGGAGTAATGAAGTATGAAAAACATTGCATTAGCAATTACATACATACAAAATGGAGGCTAGAAAGCCAATTTACTGCATTGCATTTTTTAGTACCAAAACGGGCGAACACATATCCCACATATCGAACAGGAGTGTAATAATTCAAAAAAAAAAAGTAGATCCACGAAGGTTTCAGTATCTAAATTGTAATTTTTGACTACATTTTAGTCTAAAGTGCGAAAATTTGTTTACGTATTTCGAAATTCTGCATTCCAAAATCGTATCTTGGCTCTCGTTATGGCTAAAATTTGTGTTAACCCCGCAGAAAGTTTGAAATTGTTTTGTAACCCAGCAGAAAATCTGTAATTGCCTCTTTGCGTGGCCATGAATAGTTTTGGATTAGCTCACGACCAGATTAGGATTATTTCGAGACCATTTCGGGACTTGTTCAGGACTATTTCAGGCCCATTTCGGGACTATCTCACGCCCTTATATTTAAAGAATATTTTAGAATTAGTTCTGGATAATTTCGAACCTAGTTCAACACTATTTCCGGGTCATTTTAGGCATAGTTCAGTACCATTTCTGGACTAATTAAGTATCATTTTGGTACTAGTTCGGGATCATTCTGAGACTAATAAGGGCCCGCTTTGGGACCATTTCAAGACCTATTCGAGAAAATTTTTGGTACAAGTTTCGCGGCCTGTTAAGGGGTATCTAAGGAGCTGGCGCGGCATGATTTCAGGCTCTATTCCTTTTAAGACTAGATCAAGACTTTTGCAGAACTCTTTTGGGTTCGTTTCGGAAATAGTTCAGGATTATTTCGGTACTAGTTTAGGAGCATTTCAGGTTTAGTTTGAGATTATTTTGGGGCTAGTAAGGGCCCATTTCGAGACCGTTTAAAGACTTGTTCGAAATAATTTCGGGAAATGCACGACTTTTTTTTAGAAGCACTTCAGGCAGGGAAATTTTGAGACTAGTTCGGGGTAGAACTTTTTTGACTTTAAACAGTGAAATTTTTAAAATTTCTAAGAACCTATTTTTGCTGTTCTTCCTTCAAGGAATCTATTTCCATGGTCGCAGAAACAAAAAAAAACTGCATTTGATTTTTTTATTTTTTCAAAGTTTATTGCAATCTGTTTAAGGTAGGACTGTGCGATTAATTGATTATTCAAAATTTTAATTAATCATAAAGAAAATAGCTATTGGCGATTAATTGGAAATTAAGATCACTCAAAAGTTCAGTTACTCGAGTAATCAAGATTTTGATTAACCAAAAACTATAATATTTGAGTAATTTGCTTTATGATTAATCAACATTATGAGTGAAATGAGTATCAAATATTCAAAGTACTCTGTACATATAGAGCATTAGAAGTCCCTTGATATTTTGAAAACAACATTTTTGTTTTAAAAAATAAAATAAAATAATTTTTTCATTACACATTTTAAAAAAGAACTTAAACATTTTCCAAAGCAAACTATTTTAACGAGTAAATTTAATTTTTTGAGTAATCATATTTTAAGTAACTGGATTAATCATCGTTTTGAGTAATCAAATTCTTGATTAGTCGAGTAATTGAATAACCGAACAACTGAATAACCAACTTGCTCGAGTAATCGAATAATCGCACAGCCCTAGTTTTAGGTCAAAAACCGAAAAAAAACTCCAAAACCTTACTTTTAAAGGACGGTTTTGAGTCGAAGGTAATTTTTCATTCCATCATTTTTTGTATTTTTTTTGGGGGGAAATGGCTGGAAAAAAGTGTCGAACCACCCTAATGTACATACATATGAGAAGGAAAGTTCATTTTACTTGACGCAAGAGTCTGCATTGTACTTGGAAATAGTTATTTTGCAACGAACTTAAGAGCAATTGGAAATGTATGTAGCTAAGTTTTATTGTGCCGCGATGTCTAAGGTCTCCTTATTGCTAAATATTTCGAAAAAAAAATATTTACGTACTCACCTACTATGTATGTCTTGAACATTCTAATTTTCATTTGGTTTTTCATTGATACAGTATCCGGATTTGAATAACACAACCTATCCGAATTTATCGAAGACGGTATTTGTAATTTTTATGATATTTGTGCCGATACTCTTGCTAAATATGTTAATCGCCATGATGGGTAATACTTACGCACAAGTTATTGAACGATCCGAGAAGGAGTGGATGAAGCAGGTAAGAAATAAAACTAACAAAACAATTAAAACCTTAATGAGACTTAATGTCACACCCTTTAGTGGGCAAAAATCGTGGTCACATTGGAACGCGCAGTGCCACAAGCCGACGCTAAAAATTATCTTGAAGCTTACTCCATACCACTGGGGCCGATCGATGACTCCGGCTATGAGGTGCGTGGCGTAATGGTCATCAAAAGCAAGGCGAAGACAAGAGCTAAGCAACGCAAGGGAGCCGTATCTAATTGGAAAGTATGCAACTCAAATAATTAGTAAAATATTTCGCTCCACNAGTTCGGGCATACAATTACACTCTTCGTTGTCGGGTGTAGGAGGTGGAGGTGCAGATGGCATACTAACACAAAAACAACGCCAGCAGCAGCAAAATCTTCCACCCGCACCAGATCCACTACGCGATTTGATCTTTCTCGCCGATCGTCGCCCTGAAATGCATGATCCACAATATTTTGTTGGCCTACAACAGCTGGCAAATCAGGCTTTGGAGTTGGTGGAGCAAACAATGGGCATGCATCCGGTGCCGACACCGGCTACAAATACATCGCTATT
>NW_016178095.1:0-8065 GCF_001687245.7 Rhagoletis zephyria
AATAGCAACTTCGATGACACTCTCTTGAATTTTTAAAATTTTTGCACAATGTTTGGATTTATATGGTGTTTTTTAAATAATGAGCTAAAATTTTATAAAAATCTATTAAAAATCAAACAAACAAAAGAAAAATATTCCTCACATGTCGCGTTTCTACTAAATATTTTGACGATAGGTCTACATACGTATATACTGGAATGTTTATGGCGTGACTTTGCTGGATATTATCAGACGGGGAACTAAAGCAAAAATCCGAATGAAAGTAAAACATACGAACGCTATTGAGTGAAAAATGAGAGGCAAAAATAACAATAACACCAAAGAATACCTATGTATACAATATGACTGTCGCTTTTGATTGTGCTACTTTTACATACTGAATTTTATTGTTTGTATATACATAGACATGTTTGTGGCATATGTATGTATGTATATGAATGTCCTTGCCTATCAGGCAAAAGTGCACATCATTAGTTATCAAAGGAATTGCGAAATCTTTAATACTCAAACGCAAGTAAATGGATTTGTGTCAATTTGTGCAAAAGTATACCTATTGTTTACAAAGAGTTCACTGTAAAACAATGTGTGTATGTAATATGTGCAATAGGGTGGTCCAAAAATGCATGTAAAAAAAGTAAAGTCGAAATTTTTATGCTCTCACCACCTAGGATTGTTCTATACCGAAAAAATTGTACCCATATTTTTTATTTTGAAATCAAAAAATTTTTAGAGGTCGCTCAAAGCGCCCAAATTTTCCATGTATTTTATATTGAGAAAAAAGAAATATTCGGAGAAATGGTATAGAATAGTTAAAAATCAATATTTTTCTACCAGAAAACTATGTTTATCTATAAAAATCGTCAGTATTAAAAAAAAAATGGTTAAATAAACAATTAGGTTGGGATTACTGAAAGTCTCCTGAAGAGAACCAGCGTTTTCCGATCGAAAAATACTGATTTTCAAGAATTATATACCATTTCTACGAAAAATTTTATTTTTCACATATAAAAATACATGGAAAACTTTGAGCGCTTTGAGCGACCTCTAAGTATTTTTTTATTTCAAAATAAAAAAATAGGGATATAATATTTTCGATATAGAACTATCCTAGGGGATGAGAGCATTGCAATTCCGACTTTACTATTTTTGGACCACCCTAATGTGCAATCAACTGGCGACAATAACAATGTCATCAAACACATCATCAAGCAGCAATGAAATGAGTAAACAACAGCGACAGCAATAATGCCTACGCTTTGTCGCTAAATTTAAACAGAAAATGAGAGAGAAGGGATTGTCGTATGTACGTCAGCAGATGGCGGTAAAAAATCCTGACAAGCAATCGATAAAAGGGAAATGCGAGTAACTAACTGAAAAACGACGAATACAAATACATACATATACATATGAATAAATAAACAAAACATAGGATGCTGCGTGAAAGAAACGAATAGTAACAAAATGTTAGAGTAATTAATATATATACACAAATATGTAAGGATGTAAAGGAATACGTAGAAATGCTGTACGAGATGACGTGAGTAGAAGAAAATCAAAAGCAAACGTGACGATAGCTACCGGCGACAATTTAAGGTTATTGCAACAAAAAGTTTTACAAACAAATACAGAATTCCTTCACAGACATTCGACTTCATTGTTGCATGCTTTTGACGCCATTCGATATAAGCTATTTGCACTAAAATTTTACGACATGCACATGCATATACGCAGCTCATAGAATGACTGGCTGC
This sequence comes from Rhagoletis zephyria, assembly GCF_001687245.7. Taxonomy (NCBI): domain Eukaryota; kingdom Metazoa; phylum Arthropoda; class Insecta; order Diptera; family Tephritidae; genus Rhagoletis; species Rhagoletis zephyria. The sequence goes on from NW_016178095.1 coordinate 1,752, forward strand.
GGGGTATAAGTACATGTACCTTATTGTTGGTTAGTAAAAATTACTAGAACAACGCAAGGAGTAATTTACTTTATGCAAATACATGAATAGCTTTATGCTTATTAAACCAAATCAAAAATTTACCAAATATTAACAATGGTTAAAAAATACTAGCAAATTTACATAAATATGTAGTACGTAAACTAAATTCCACATTTGTATGTATTAAGTATTATTTCAAGCAACGTTAACAAAAAAGAAATTTATTTTGTTTTTTAATTTATTAACAAATCAGTTGTCCGCAAAATATTGGGAATGCGCCATTTTGGCCATTTTTGACTATTATTCTTTTGTTTGTTTAATTTGCAGTAATTGTTGTAAAAGTATAGCTCATTAAATTATTAAATTCAATGATTACTTTTTGTTTGAAATATGAGCAGGAAATGAAATTACTCATACGCCATGTATACACGCGTTTGTTCAAACTTAATGGCAAAACAATGACAATTCATTGCGCGTAAGTGATCAGTCTCAAAAAGGGAGTGCACAACACCGTCAGCAAAAAAAAACATCATAAAAAATTAAGGGGATTTTTTAGAAACATAAAACTTGCACATTATAAACTGCATACCAAAATTTGTTCTAAAATTCTGAATAAAAAGTGGAAAATAAGGGTGAAACTTGGCAGAAATTTTAAAATTTTTGCACAAAGTTGGGAATTCGGATGGCTTTGCTTTTTGTTAGATAATGAAGTAGGCTTTGATAAAAATATATTAAATATTAAGGCTCATTTTCTCGCGTAGGTTTTTAAATTTTTCTTATTTTTCAAAAGAAATTCTAAAACCTACTAGAGGATAAAATGGCAAATGGAAATGGGATATTGTTTTTTATTTTTTTGATTGTTACTATCTTTTATAAAAGTTAAGAACATTTAATTATTAATTTATATAAAATATTACAATAATGTAGATGTCAAAAAAGCGGTTCAAACCCGATTTATTTCGAAAATGTTTTCAAAAGGTCTGCCATCTGTTGAAATTTTAAGTCGAATAAAATATCGCTTCGATGTGGATCTTAAACGAAATCGGTTCAAGAACGATTTTTTTACGAAAATATTCTTTATGAATGTTGCCACCTTAGAAGTTTTACATCAAACGAATTAACATAAACGAATTAAATTAATGAAATACCTTATAATTTCAAGTTGAATGAAATGACTTAACGAGAGGTGGTTTAACAAGCTTCTTACGAAAATATATTTAACATGGTTGCCACCTGCTTAGAAATCGTAAATCAATTTAGTTAACAAGTTAAACGAAGTATTTGAGTATGGGTATCAAATTTAATAAGCTGAATTTTGAAAATATTATTTAAGAGGATTGCCACCTGTTCAGAAAGTTAAAGTCGGTTTAATTAACAAGTTAAATGAAATACTTTAATATGGATATCAAACGAGTGAGGTTTAAGAAAGCTTTATTCAAAAATATTTCTAGATTTTAAACAACTGAATAAAAAGCTAGTCCTTTTAAATCCAAAAATATTTTGTAGAATTTTTTCTCCAAATGTTGCCTGCAATTGGACAGAGAACATAAAATGTGTAGGGGTTTAAGGCGAAGATCTTCTTAAACAGCTTTAAAATAACGCACAACTTTTTTTTCTATAATACAATTTTAAATAAATCAACAACAACTATTTGCAAATGTATTTTATCAAAATCCGAAAAAAAATTCTTTGATTTCCTTTTCAATGCTGTATATTCGACAAAAGGGTAAAAAAGTAATTCATGGCAAAGGAGTTGAATAAAAAGATTTCCCTTTAGTGATAAATGGCAGCAGTGTATAAGAAAAGTAGGACAAAAGTAAGTGAAAAATGGGAAAAGTAAATATTTATCCTTTTTTATCATCGCACCAAGCCACAAAAAACGCACACGATAAAGCGCTTAAAGAAATCTGCTGTGCTGTCTCTTCAAATCAAACTTTCCAAATCAAACCTTTGGCAATCAATCCTGCAGTTGGCAAATGATAAATTTGACTAGCGGCAAGTGGATATATTTGCTTCATTTTTTTTCCTTTGATTTTGCTGCGCACATATATATATATATATGTAGCTGCGAAGTGCCAGGACAGAGATGTGAGGGTGGCAAGAAAAGTGAATGCTGTTAATGGTTGGTGTTGAGGCATATATCCAGTCATATATATACATATGTATTGTATGTATATGTATATATGTATTACACAAAAGCTGTGCTATGTAAAGTCGCCGTTGCTGTGTGCTCGTGAGTCCAAAAAAAAACTGGAGCGCTTACTCAATCGTTTGCCCACACAGACATTTGTCTTTGCCGCAAAAGTTAATCACCGACATTTGACACCAGCCAGCCAGCCAGACAAACAAACAGGCAGACAGGCAAGCAAACAGCACAAGCGGCGAATGGGGTGGGCGAGTGTTTACCTAGCGCTTTAAATTTGTTTATATTTGTATAGAATTTCGTATGGCTTTCGTTTGATCTCCTTCTACTACACTAGCCCTCATACGTTTTTTCTCTTTTTCTCTTTTTTTTTTTGATTCATGAATTTGTTACTCAATTCAAAAACCGCTTCATCCGTTCATGCTCTACTTCTCATATTTTCCTTTTAAACGCAAATCGCCGCCGGTCGCCACCATCGAGCACTTTTGTGTCCGCAAGCGTAATGAGCCAGCACAGCTAATGGCAGTGCCACTGCTTTTTCCCGCATATTGGCTGAGTATTTAGTAGCGCAGTTCAACAGCCGTTCGTTCATCCACTTCACCTTCGAGCATTCTTTCGCCTCGCCTCCTCTTGCATCTCACACTCTGCCCCGCAGCTTGTTGGGCGTAATAACCGCGTTTGCCCTGCCAGCTGCGTCATTTGCCTTCACCTTTCGCAAATTGCAATGGCCCCATGGTTGTGTGCGTTCGAGCAGCAACAACAACAGCGACGGCAGCGGCAAAGGGTCTGATGCCATTGAGTTCGGCCACATTTTCTGCTTGCGTCAGTATGCATTTAACATGACCTGCCCCACCTTTCTATATGCTTTTCGCTTCTCCACACACTCTGACGCGCGCATCCTTGCATCCACTTCAGCTTGACTGCGCTGCCAAGGTCGCTACTGCCAGTCATTCGCTATTGCAAAGCTCTCTAAGGTGCAGCGTAGCCACTTTTGAGGCGCCCCTTCGGCATTGCTGCCGCGATAACCTTAAACCTTCAACCCTAGCATTACGATGCTGCTCTTAACGAGTTAAAAGCATTATTTGAAGTATTTTAGTTTTTTTTTTTACTCGTTTATTTATTGCTCTCTTTTATTTTCATAGTTTGAGTATGCTATGCTTTTCACTTGCGAACCTTGACTTTTTAAATGCATTTATGCTTTGCTGTACCTAAAAGCATGCAACGTTTTATATTTTCATTTTCACCTTTTTCCCCATGCAAAGCACTCAACCTTTCAGCTTTTAGCCACAAATGGCGCCGAAATCGTTGGTATGTTTGAGCTTTTAGCTCAGAATAGTGCCAAATAAAAGAGAAACCACTTCTGAACCTGCAGCTCACTCTACTGATCATTAATTTCATTCTTTCAAGCGCCAAAAAGCAGGCAACAACAATTATTTCAACGCTTTCAGCACACAGGCACTTGCATATAGGTATTTAGGTATTCACATTCAGATGCAGAAACGGATGTAGTACCTATGCCCCTCAGCCTCTCCATCCCAGCATTTGTTTGAACGTCATCCATGGGTACATATACTCACAAATGTACATTAGGATGCCTCGCCAAAAAAAAAAATCAGTATTTTCAGCAAGAATTATAAAATGTATTATGTTCTAGAGCTTCCACAATATTTCGGAAAAGTGCTAAGATTTACGTGAGATGTACCGATTTGAAAATAACTCGAAAAAGCAAGTTTTTTTTATGCATAAAAATATTTAAAAAAAAATGTTTCCCAAAAAATCACATTAGTTGATAGAAGAGTTTAAATGTAAAAGGTATGTTTATGCATTTCATCAGCGGAATCAAAATAACGAGACTTTGAACCAAACCGGATTTTTTTTTTGTACGGAAAGTTATTCTCCCTAATTTCTATATAAAACCCGCCCGTGCGCATACGTAGCCCTCTCATCTGTCTGAGTATGCGTTATTGCGAAAATTTGCCGTTATGGTACGAATTGCAGCTGTTTGCACAAAATTGCAGCATCGACGGCAAAACCCATACAAAGCGCCTGCAAGCATGCAATGCAAATATGCAGCTATGACTGCATGCAGATAGAGCTGTGGTTGTTGCGTGAAGTCAAAGCGTAAAGCAAAAACAAAAAAAAACAAAAAAAAAATCCCTCAGCGAATTGTTTGTGATTTATGAGGGTAAATGCATATTTTTTGTTGCTGGGGGAAGCTTTATTTTTCATTCGAATTTTGTACTGTTTTTATTTTGTTGCTATATTTATTTGGCATTTTCACCAATGGCGCTTCGAACACAAACAAGCAAGCAGACTAAAAGCAAATGCAAATGTAAAAGCAAGTGAAAATTCTCTAGAGTTTTAACTTCATTGCCATTCATAACTAATGCGAAAGCAAAATGAGAACATTCGTAATATTTCACTGTCTTTAATTTCCATGGTAGACCGTAATAAATGGAATTTGTAATTTCTCTGAGAATTAGAAACTTCAATGTTATGAGTTTTTCACCTTAAATTTCAAAGCTCTTTCAAAATGGAAAAAGTGCGAGTAAAATTTTAATGAATGTTGTTTTTATCTTAATATTCGTGATAAATTGTATGTTTACCGCTTTTTGATTTGTGGCATTGCTTCTTAAATGACTGCCGAAAAGTTAATTAGTGCATGAAACTATATTTTTATTTCCTTTTGAGTATTTAATGCATTTTTTAGATGCATTCAATGCGTTTCGTAATAAAACTGCTTCTTCTACTAACAATTTTTTTATTGTTATTTGTTTTGGAAAATGGCCATTGGAGACAATATTGTCTACCACAACGTCTGATATTCCTCTTTTCTGCATTGTGCTTAAAACGAGTCTTATCAAAAGAAGATTTTTCCACAATAACTACACTATTTTAGAGAAATAAAAAAAAAATGCGAAAAATATAGTTACAAACCAAAATATTCTGGAATAATGACACAGGCCAGCAAAAATGGAAACAAATTTTGGTGCGGCAAATGTTAAAGCTGATTACTAATCCATAAGTATAAAGATTCCATTAGCTCCAGATTTTGAGAAAAACGTAGTATCACAGTACTACACTGAACAATATCTTCCATAATTAAAAATAATACTATAAGACCATTATTTGAAAAATTCGTGGTCCTGCTTGAAAGCGTTAATCTCCGACACAGCTAAACCAGAGCTACCGAAACTTGCAGTAACAGACAGTAGAAATTTCTGAGCAATATACATCTGTAAATGCGGCATAACATTCTAAAATATTCCAATCATTAATTGATACTGATAAATATTTTTAATTAGATTTTACTAAGTTTATTCCCAGTAATAAATCGATTTGAGTTATTCATTCATGCAACTATTCCTCACACACTTTAGTTTTCATTTTGCCTTTGGGTAAATTTGAAGATGAAAGACTGCATTCTATATATCGGATAATTTGACGGAGACGATTATTGTTACTGATATACATACATATATACATATGTGTATGTAAAATGAATTTGTATAATGAAAGTTTAGAAAGAGAAAAGGTGCTCGAGTACCATGAAATAAAAAAATGGTAATCAAAAATGAAATTATTTCTGGCATGCTAATATAAAAGGTTACTAGAAATGTGTTTTATTGCTTTCAATTCGTACTAAAATGCTTAGCACCGACGTTGTCATGCCTCCAAAGTTCTCCTGGCTCTATAAAATCCTTAGCTTCCAATTTAATTTTCTCTGCATTAATTTTGTTCTCGCCTTACGACACAAAAGAAAAACTCTACTAGAATCTATAAAATGCTTAGCTAAGCTGTCATTAGCAGACATTTGTGTTGTTGTTGTTTGTTTTTTTTTCATCTAACTATGTATTTATTGTTAATGTCTCTTCAGTCTGTCAATTCGAATGCGGCTAAATCGTAATTACGCTCACATTACGATAAACTTTTTCAATCTCAATAAAAGTCGAATTGACTTTGACTTTGACGTAAAGTAATTAAACCTGTGCATACTGACATTGTCTACGCCGTAAGTTTGTAGTTGTGGGGATTGGAAGAAAGGCGTCTCTAGAAAATGATCGCTTTGCTTGTACAAATATAAGTAGAAATGTGTGTTTGGAATAGTAATGTGCTCAAAGAAGGCAATGAAGAATATTTTTTCGTAAGA
>NW_016178096.1:0-8065 GCF_001687245.7 Rhagoletis zephyria
GTTGCCAAGGATTGATGACCCTCCATTAAATGTGACAAACACTAGCCGAAGCTTGGCGTACACGCTTGCATACATACTTACATATGTACATAGATGTTTGCAAAAATATTGGTGGTTAACGGAAGTAAAAGATATCCTGCATACAAGTGTGTACACAAACAACAAGTAAATGTATGTATTTTCATGCATATGTTGCTATCGCGCCCTTCTGCGGCTACTTGTAACCACATCAATTTACACTTTTGCTGCTTTTTTATTCAAACACATTAAGATGCTGCTACATATACATATGTAAGCACATATGTANTGCTTGGCGCACACGCACACGCATACATACATACATATGCACATAGATGTTTGCAAAAATATTGGTGGTTAACGGAAGTAAAAGATATCCTGCATACAAGTGTGTATACAAACAACAAGTAAATGTATGTATTTTCATGCATATGTATGTTCCTATCGCGCCCTTCTGCGGCTACTTGTAACCACATCAATTTACACTTTTGCTGCTCTTTTATTCAAACACATTAAGATGCTGCTACATATACATATGTAAGCACATATGTATGTATCCTTTGACCACAGAATGTATGTAAGTAGGTAAAACTACATATGACAAGGCAATTTTGAGTACGTAGGTATGTAAGTATTAAACAAAGCTATGTATGTATACTTACTTATATGAACATAAGTGTAATACAATTTAAGTTGCATGCTGTAGTTTGCTATACATATATGTCTACATACATATGTACGTAAATAAATATGTGAGTACATGCATTGCACAGGCTGCTTGCAGCACAAGAAAACATTTATGCAGAGAAAGAAAACACAAAATTTAAACCCGAATACTGTGGAAGANCTTTTATTCAAACACATTAAGATGCTGCTACATATACATATGTAAGCACATACATATGTATCCTTTGACCACAGAATGTATGTAAGTAGGTAAAACTACATACATATGACAAGGCAATTTTGAGTACGTAGGTATGTAAGTATTAAACAAAGCTATGTATGTATACTTACTTATATGAACATAGGTGTAATACAATTTAAGTTGCATGCTATAGTTTGCTATATATGTCTACATACATATGCACGTAAATAAATATGTGAGTACATGAATTGCTCAGGCTGCTTGCAGCACAAGAAAACATTTATGCAGAGAAAGAAAACACAAAATTTAAACCCGAATACTGTGGAAGATGGCAGTAAAAACAAAACAAAAAAAAGAAGGGAACAAATATGGGTCAATCCATGTCAAATGGACTAATGCACTATGGGCCAGTAGCTAATCAAAAGTGGCGAAAACTACCCGAAATAAAGTTCTCAAATTGATTGAATATACAAGACCATCTAATTATACCATATACCCTACCATAAAGACCCCCTTGGCCTGAGTTACAAGTAAATTGATTAATTATTTCATTGAAATTCTATGAAAATCACGAATCCCTTTCTTTGTAGAAAATATTATGTTATTTGAATTGTAAAGGTAGTACCAAACCTTTTTATACCCGAGCGCACTTGTGNCAAAAAAAAAGAAGGAAACAAATATGGGTCAATCCATGTCAAATGGTCTAATGCACTATGGGCCAGTAGCTAATCAAAAGTGACGAAAACTACCCGATACAAAGTTCTCAAATTGATTGAATATACAAGACCATCTAATTATACCATATACCCTACCATAAAGACCCCCTTGGCCGGAGTTACAAGTAAATTTATTAATTATTTCACTGCTGGCAGATACTCAAACTTTGAAATTCTATGAAAATCACCTTCCGCCTCTTTGTAGAAAATATCATGCTATTTGAATTTTTCTTCAAAAGAATGTTAGTGTTTCAAACTCCTTAACCTTTGACGAGCTATAATTTCTTTCTTATTTCTTTTTAATTTCATACTTTTTTTAGTTTTTTACATTTTTAATTTTCTTACATTTTTATGTTTCTTTCTTAATTTTTTTTATAATTTTTTTTATAGCTGTTTTATAACTTTTTTTTAATTTTATTTTGTGGTTTTATATTTTTTAGTATTTCATATTTCTTTTTCTTTGTTTGTAAGTTCCACATCGAGCAGTTCTGATTCTTCTTCATTTTCAGAATAACTGTCATCTGAATCTACTAGATTAGTCACCTTGTGATTTGGACTTTGAAGTAGAGCTATGCTTGCTGTAGACAATTTGAGGCGCTTTTCATCGTTAATATTTTTGTATACATTTTGTTTGAAGTTATGGGATCTGTTTAATCCATTGCTGTATAAAAATCTTCTGACTTCTGAGATCTGACAGGGTTTCAGATCTACTAAAATTTCTGATATGTCAATGTCGCAAAAAATTTAATATTTCTTTTAATATTCCCCCGCGATTTTTAAAATTCCAAATCTGACTTGAGATTCATAATCAGCCATCCTAAAAATGCCCCTATAGACAGTTTTATAAAAATTTTATATATACTTTTTTTTAATAATCCGCCATTTTGAATTTTCAAAATCTGACTTCCGATTCGTAATCAGCGACCTCAAAAACTACCTACAGACAGTATCAAAAAAATATATATATTTTTTTTTTAATCGTCCGCCATATTGGATTCTTCATATTTAATTTTCCAAATCTGACTTCAGATTCGTAATCAGCGAGTCCATTAAATCGATGAATGGTTTTATATTTTTACCACTTCCTATCAGCAAGCATTTTTGATTTGGATGAATTTTGGTCAGAACTTTTCTTTTATCACAACTCGAAGTTCGGGCAAGGAATTGCATGAATTAAATTTTTTTCCAAATTTAGGCAAATTTCTAAAATTTATATTTTCCGAGGTTGGTTTAACGATTTTTTAAATTTCAAAATATTAAATTTTTTTAATTATTACATTTTTTATATAGCCCCAAATATCACCATTAAAACGACATAAGAACAATTTTTTTAACTCCGATAATTTTTGGGTAATTAAAAAAATTAACTACCAAAATCCGCAAAGTTTGGAAGTTTAAAAAAAAAAAAATTTTTTTTGTTGTTAGCAGAACTTCGTTACATGACAAAATAAAAGTTCCGATCGAAATTCATTCAAATCAAAAATGTTGCATTCCAACCATCGTTCGATTTGACAGGGATTGGCCCTTAAACTTTCTATGCTTATGTAAGTATGTACAACTATTTTCACATTTTTCACCAACATGTAAGCATAAAGTCAAAGGCCAACAAGTATGTATTTAAGTAAAAGTGAAAGTAGAGCACATCCTCCTATCGACACACAGGCGCATATTTACCCAAATACACTCACACACTCAACGTGCATGTGCTTGAATATGGCAAAGCTCCTTAATGTTGAAAACTAAAAGCGCTCCAGAAAATTGCTAGTTTATAAAAGCGTTGTAGGCAAAAAAAAATGAACACAAAAAAATAAGAAAAAATTCAGCTGAATGCACGCATAAGTGTATTTCCCTAGAAACGATTTTTTCATACCTTACCACACACACCCACACCGCACACATACTTACCATAGATACACACATTAAGGTAAGTGCTTATGTATACACTTGAGTTAAATTAGTTCAAGTGTAAAGCATTTGCGGGAAAGCTAATGAATACGATACGAGCCTTATGTCCTTGTAGAACCACTCATGAAATTATCTACATACATATGCATGTAAAAAGAATCATTGAACTATAGATAAGTCTGAGCGAAGGTTTTCAATTTTATAGCATAAAAGGTCAAGGTGATAATGTTATCATTTTTTTTTTTTTCATCTTCAGCCTATTTGCCTACCTGAAGAGCCAGCCACTCAGCTGCGAGCTTTTGAGGATAGCTGAGAGTTAACCACTTTCCAGGCGGTGTGTTATGATTGCATGGACACTGTATATTGCACGTTACACAACTATTTTTAGTGCGACCTTTGTAATACTTCCGTTAACCCAAGCGAGCGACCCAAGGATGATTACGAAATGGACCATTTTCCGTTTCGCATAAAGTTTAGACTTGATAAGTAAAATTGCTGGTATTTATAGATAAAACTTACAGATAAAAAACCAATTTCGTATAAGCGAACCCATACCTTCGTACGTTTAAGAGTAGTGCTGTGAGGTCTTTTCCTATACCTACATATGTACATACATACATACATACATATGTAGATCCAGAAAAAAGAACAAACTTTTTCGTTGTAGATGGCACTGTGTGGGGTGTTGCAATGTGTGTCTAACATTGTTTTTGATTCATCCAGAGACAATTAAAACTTCCTTAGCTCTGCGGCAATAATTTCTGTGTAGGAGACCAATTTTGCAGCAATTGATAGTATTGCTTCGCTCAGCCTTCATAACTCTGGCACAAATCCGTTCTGGCTACAGTAACAGATTAAGCTTTTTCTTAAAGATTTCTGGATCGTAGGAAGACCGATATTCTAACAAAGTAGAACAAAATGACAAACTGTTACCTGGAGTCTCCTTTGGTAGAAAGTACGTCGCTAAATTTCGTACAAGGGAACAATGGAGAGATCCACACACTCTCTCGGGAAGCTCGGTGAAAACTTTCTATACCGACGGCTCAAACACTGAAAACGGTACTAGAGCTGGTTGGCATCTGGCTAAGGAAAACGGTCTTTCAATCGGAAATCTTGGCAATTTTGAAAGTGGCAGACTGGATAGTTGGCGAAAGGTTTTGGTTTTTCCGGCCATCCACAATTCCATTCCATTCCAAGTAGTTTACTGAAATTGTAATATTAAGTGACACCATGCATCTTAAAAGACTGACCAAGATGCGTAAAGGTGTATTTTAGGCGAGTGTGAGATATTAGAGATCTTTGGGGAAACATATTGAAATATGTCCCTTATCCAAACAAGCACTTACGCTATAAAAAAATGTAAATGCCAATGGCAGTGCGCATCTACCGGTCCTGGATTTCTTTTTTTCGGCACACATATCTATTGAAGGAAGTGAATTGAGAAAAATCGCTACTACCAATTTTAACTAAAGGCTTACCCGTGATTTTTTACACTGTTTGCGGATAACTGAATTTAGCAGACGGCATATGCCAATTTCTGAGTGCTCCCCGGGACAAGTTAAGAAGTGCCATTCCAGCTGTTAAGACCGTAGCGGCGAAAAAGCTAGGAAACTAAGAATAATCTGTTGAAACGACTAAACCTCATCGTCCCCCAAGTGGCTATAACAATGAGCGTGGGCTATAACGTTTATTCTCACCGCGTAAAATGTTCTAACAAAGAAGACCCTCTGGCCACAGACAGTCCACCTTTGGCCAGAAAAACTTTGCAGTTGCTCAAGGCATGGTATTCTCACAACGCTCACTGAGTCGACGTGAAGCTCATTTGTCCAATAGGTGGCCAAGGATATCCACGCTCTTTTTTTGGATTTAAACTGGAAAGGGACCTTCATGAAGAACTTATCTGCATGGCAGAGTACGCCAATGACCTTGTATCGGAGCCGATGACCCTATCACGATCGTGCCCAAATCACTTTCTAGCACATTCGTCCGCTTTTTCATACATACATATAGTGGGGTCCCGGGACGCAGTAAAGATTGACTAGGTGTTGCTGTAGAGCTTCAGGCAAAGCAAGTTAGTCGTTACCGATGCTAAGGCTTCATTGGCAACTTGATTATCAGCAACGAAGGCAAGTTTAGATGGAGCTAGGTCGATCGGGCTCATCAGCTTGGGCAAAATTTTCGTTAACCCAACTGAAAATTAGCAATTGCTGCTTTTCTGTAAAAATTAACATTTCTAGCCTTATTAAGACTTTTTCAGAACCATTTCAGGATTAGTTCGGGATCATTTCAGGACCGTTAAAGGACCTGTTCAGAACTATTCGAGGTTCATTTCGTTCGTTTCGTAAGACTATTTGAGGACCATGTTGAGAGTAGTTCTGGAATATTTCAAGCTTAGTTCAGGTACATTTTGGAGCTATATCAGGACTATTTTGGAACCATTTAGGAACTTGTTCTGGATCATTGTTAGACTAATAAGAGATCGTTTCAAGACTTGTTCTAGATCAATTCGCGACAAGTTCACGCATTTGCGACGGTTTCTGGACCATTTGAGAGTAGTTCAGGACTAAAGCCAGGAGCATTTTGAGTCTAGTTCAGAACCATTTCAGAACTTCTTTTAGACCGGGCTCAGGACTATTTCCGGAACATTTAGGTACTACTTTTGGCATAATTTTGGGACTAGTAAGGGACCATTACGGGACCGTTTCCCGACTTAGACGAGATAATTTCGGAACATGTTTGCGAATCACTTCAGGACTGCTTCGGTGCAGTTTTGGCACAATTTTGGGATAGTTCAAAACTAGTAACGAAATGATCATCACAAATTGGATGAGAAGCTCGGCAAACCAATTATTGAAAAAATTGTATATTTACATATTTTTTTTTAACAGGGTAATTTATAAGCTATTACAAGAAGCACAATAAAAGCTTGGTGTTCCACTTAAAGCTAGGTAGAATTTCATCATTTAACCGAAAGCCCAGATGAAAGTAATATTCAGGCGTGCTAAAAATAAGCTTAGCCCAAAATTCAGATCGAATATGCAAATGAAAATACAAACTACGTTAAACTCAACAAAAATTTAAACATGAAGAAAAGAAAAGGTCTTATGAAAATTGAAGACAAAAAAAAACTACTCAATTTCTTCTTCTACTGCGGTGCAACGAATTCACAAACTGGTGCAGAAGTTTTGCAAATTATTTTCGCATTAAAAATAAATTACCAACTCTGCATGCAACATTGCCAAACAATTGACAGAATTTGTTGTCACTGCTGCCCAAGGCTGTCAGTTGCATGAATAAAAAAAGATAAAATAACAAGCAGAGAAAATTACAAAAAAAATTTGAAAAAAAATTACAAAACTATAAAAAAGTATCTACGTAAATATTTACGCAACAGTAGAATTGTACTATACGCCATAAATTTCGAAATTAAAAAACCAAAATAATAAAAATTATTCAATGTGCCATAAGTGTCCAAAAAAAAGGCAAATAGCAAAGTAAACATTGCGTCAACGGTGGGCAGCACCCGCGCCTGGTCAGTCCGGTCGCTCTCATCCGTCGATGCAGTGGCTGGCGTGCACTCGATTCGAGCAATAAAACGCGCAAATAATGTCAAAACAAAATTGAAATAAATATGAAATGCATACAACCACAACAACAGCATCAATAAGCGCAATAAAAACAATTGCAATTCATAAAATAGTTGCTGAAATAACTTGCCAGCGAATTGTTTGCAAACAAAGCAACACTAAAGTGTACATATTTAGAAATAAAGTAAAATGGAGGGGCGAAAAAATCTAAATAAGAAGAAGAAAAACGCAAAACAATAAAAATCCAAAAAACTAATTTAAAATATGAAATGAAGTGGAATTGTTATTTGGATATTTTACGAGCGCATATGCGGTCGTCGGTCATTGGTCGCGCAACATCTCTATTATAGTTGCAAATGCAGTACTTAGTCGCGGTCAACTGTTGCCGAAATGAATGATGATGGGGGTTAGGTTGCACAAAAGTCCACTCTTAGTTTAGTGCTCATAATGGAGAGTCGAGCGGAAGTTATGGTTGAGGGCAAAATGAGTGGGCAAGAATTGTGGAGATGGTTTTTTCTAACGTTCCAATGTTGCACTGTGAATTGTGGTGGTAGAAAATCTGTAGGCGAATTCCGCTTGATTTAAATGGCATGTAGTGCGCCTAAAAGCATGCAGCATTAATTTAGGAATTCTCATTCGATTTATGGAATAAAGGACGTAAGTATATAAAAAGTAACATATGACTTGTAGAAACGACTAAATAATTCTCTTTTGTGGATAGTTCTTAAAGAAGAAAAATCTAAAATAAACGAATAGTCGGCTAGTTGTTATCGAGAAATAAATTGAAAAAGTCGAAAGGAAACGGCTAGTCGATTAAGTGAAGTCGATTATTTTTTGAAACAACTTTTGATCGATTAACCGATTAGAGGACTAGTCGATTACCAAGAGATCTAGTTATAACAGACGAAAAAAACTTCCGTAGTGAAAAAAAAAGGAACAGTCCAGCGCCTTCGTCTTGGTCTGCAGGCTGT
>NW_016178098.1:0-8064 GCF_001687245.7 Rhagoletis zephyria
CTAACACATGGCTAGCAAAGCTATTAATCGCCTTTCATATACATACATACATATACTTATTAAGGCTCGTAAAATTATCCGACTATTCGGTTAACCGATTATTCGATTCGTAACCGTTCGCATGCTTATAAATCGGTTGGTGGTATTCGCTGCCCGCCGTCGACTATTCTAATAGTTGCTTTGTGTCGACTATTCGAGTATTGTAGCAAGTCGAATTTCTGTAACCGAATTTTCTATTTTTTTGACAAATGCAAAAATATGTAAAATATGTGTACATGCACACACATACGTTCCACGACCTGTCGGAACAACCATTTACAAAAAATCCATAAGAAAAATCGCAAAAATGAAAGGTAAGCTTTAACTAGTGTCTCTAAAATGTTTCGCAATAAATTTTCAATAATTAGCACACATTTAGCCGAATCTTGCCACAATGAAAATTCAAACAATAGACCTAACAAGGCCAAGAAGAAGCGACTAGAGGGTGATGTAGCCGTTGTTACTTTCGAAAAAATGTATCTTATAATATAGCCTTTAGCATTGATAACAAAGATTTAGTAATTGAATATGGGAGGGAATTTAATTTTATTCCCTCCAGTAAGACTATTTATATAGTTGAACATAAAATCATCGATTAACCGAAAATTACCGACAGCTTTCGACTAGTCGCATATTGTTAACCGATTAACTGTAGTCGACTTCAGTGACATTCGAATAATTCGACTAATCGATTAACCGAATAACCCGAGCTCGAATACTTATAGATACATGCCGTTACTGTAATTCACAAAGGCCCTAACCAACACTTTTTTCGAAATTGCGTTTCTCACAGATTTTGGTAGGATGTATTAATACACACCTTCAATAAAAATTCTAGGGTCGTAGTAGCAAGACAACGGAGTTACTTGTTATTTTTTAAAAAGTCCCACCTGTGTCTGATACTCTTTTCATTATGTTTTTGCTTCTCCTGTAAAATTAAAAATTTGTTGGTTAGGGCCGTTGAGAATTAAGGTGACGATACATATGTAGCTCGGGTGCATTCTCGTGGTGCAAATATTAAAAAGAAAAATTAATTAATATTTAAACTGAGTATTAAGATGTTTACATAAAAGCATTCTTTTTATTTTTCATCTGTTATGGTTAATATCTTTTTTGTTAAAATGTTTCAAATTTGAACTTTATTAGACATTAATCAGCATTCCTTACTTAAGTACAAACTTAATTATATGCTTAAATGTACATACGTTAAATTAAATAAGACAAACACTCATTTATAGTCGGGATCATCATCATCATCATTATCCTCCTCCGGGCTTGACAACGGATTTCTTGAAGTTTTAGGGGCGGCTAATTTATTTAATCTACATTTTTGTCTAAAATGTTTCTTCTTGCCAAATTGAAAACCTCTGCGCAAATCATCTAAGAATAATTTATAAGACCAGCCGGGACGGTCGGTTGCACCTGGGGAAAGGCAAAATATAAAAATCTATTATTTTAATTTTCGAGCCAAATAATCGTTCTCTTCGCTCGAGCGAAAAAAAATTAACTAAATGCAATTTAAGATTTTGCCGCCGTGGTTGTAGACAAAGTAAAAGCAGTTTTCTTTTGTCATTATCAAGCTAAAATGCCTTTCTCTTCTAAAACACGTTACAAAAATAAGAATTGGAGTGTGCTTTTAAAATTTTACTTCAATTTTACATATTTCTAGGCACTTCAATACCTAAAATGCAGGCAAAACTTTAAACATATATTTTTTCCTTTTATATCTAGCTTCATCAGTATTTGGGCTCTGTTTCGGTCTCTTAACTGAAACATGATGAAACAATTGATCTACCTTAAAAGTGGATTTTTATTAGTCACTACAACCACAACAACAGCGGGGCTATAACTACAAACACAACAGAACAACTTAAGTCGAATTGTTTTTAAAACACGAAATCACTGAGTACATATTCGTTATTTAATGCACATTTTTACCACGATGCAGAGAACAAACCGCTATTTTGCCACTTTTGACAATTCTCAAGTAAAAGTAAACAACGCATAAGAAACTCCAAATCAGGGTTTCAAAACGCCGGAATTTTTTCATTTAATTTGCTTTTGCTGCAAAGCAACAGCAATTCAGAAACAAGCAAATTCTTTTGTGAAAGTACAACGGCAGCGCAGCGACAGCAAAGCAACAACAACTTTATTATCACTTTGCTGTGAAGCATCCAATTGGCAGAAATATGTATGCATGGACAAATGCACTACGCTGCAATCCTACTGGTGACAAGAAGCGACCATAAGCTAACAATTCCATGCTTTACCGATTATTAGGCAATTCTCTGGCGATTGGTAATTGCCAATTTCGCACCAGATAATTGCCACGCGTACCGCTCTATAGGCTCCAATGGCATCGCCATGTTTAATTCGTTAGGCAAATGAATTGGTATCGCAAATTTTGTGACTGCTACTCACTCTTGGCGAGTCAACGATGTTGCAAAACTTCATGTGCACAGCACAGCCAAGTAGATCACAAAAACACTATCATATCAAATCAATAGCAATAAATGGCTTTCAATAAACTGGTTATAAAAAAGCAAAGGCAAAGCAGTTGGAACTAAAATCAAAAATTTCAAATCGAAGCAAACAAAAAATAAGTAGTGCTGTTGCCGCTGTGCTGAAAGTTGTTCAAGCCCTGCTTCAAATTCCCTCAAATTCACTTATACTTTTACAAAAGTAACGTTTTTTTTTTAATTTTTCTTATTAATTCTTTTTATAAATCATATATGTATTTTTACAATTTCAATTTACATAAATTGAATATTAAGATAATTGACTAATCTGACAGTTTATATTATCCTCCTACTCCTTATTTTTACTTGAGAAATGTCATCACCACCGGGAAGGCGCTATCATGTATTCTATAGGTCCATTCCTTATCTTTTCTGACTAAAATCTAAAAAGTGTCAAAATGCAAGAGCGTAAGGAAAATGCGCTCGCGCATAACAAACGCATACCTACTATATACATTTTTTTTTTGCTTCCTTCCATTTTCAATTAACTTTTTTTTAGTTTTTAGATTATTCTCACTATTCGTGTATTCTTTAATAGCCGTTAATTTAAATTCAGTTGAGTTTTCAAGATTTTGCCTGCAAAAATTCTTGGGACAAAATCTTGTAACTTCGGACTGAAGAGAGTCACAGTTGCTCTCTCATTTCTTCTAATATTTTCAAGTTAAGACACGCTTTTGTACTAAATCTGACTATTTCGGACTATTGTTGACTATTTCTGGGAGATAAGGAACGCAACTTTTAATTTCATCTTGATCACTCATCTTAACAGTAAACAACATTTTTTGATAAGCTCATTATTTTTTCTCTAAAATCCCTTAAATGGACAATTAACCAGGAAGCCGTTTTGTTGTTGTTGTTGTAGAGGCCAGGAAGCCATGAATGACTGAAGTGTATTTCTTGGACTTTCAAATAAAAAAATATATCAATAAGTTGAACTTCCTATTGCACGGAAATCGAATCTACGATGTACTCAGCAATTGGCAGTTAATCATTTCTTTGCACGCAAAACCTTAAGGCGGATTCATCGCTGTTTCTAGGAGAGAAACGCAACACCAACCACATGGAAGCAAAGTTAAGAACTAGAACGATGAATCCGCCTTTATTTAATTTTAGTTCTCGCTCGATAATAGGAAGTTTTTTTTGTTATACATAAAAATTCTTTGTTAATTTTTACTTACTGTATAGCACACTCATTAGCTTTGGATACAATAACATGCGCTTTTTACCATGTGTACCTTCAAGATTATAGTTCAAAATTATATCTTCTGATAGAACATATACTAATCTTTGTTTGAGACCAATAGGCATCAATAGAGGTTTGAGAAACCGTGTCTGAAATGGGATAATAAAATATATGTACATACATATATGTGACCTGGTCTACGAAAAGGGAGCTTACGTGCGAAAAAGTTTTCTGTGAAAAAGCTGTTAAAAGTGAAAATCATCTCATCTTCCATCCGAATCAACCAAAAAGTGAAAATTGATTTTTTGACTCCTAAGCCCCCTTTCCGTAGACCAGGTCACATATAGAAAATGTAAAATTAAAAAAAAAAAGAATATAATGGAAATTTGAGAAATAGGCTGCGTGTTCCAAAACTTACATATTTTCGTAATATCTAAGATCACTGGATTATATGATGAACAACCCATTTTGGTTGGTTCATATAAGACTACTGACGTTACATATCGCTCGTTTACCTCAATAGTGATATAATCCAAAAATGCAAATATTGATTTAATTATGCAGACATCTTCTATGCTGTGTAAAAATTTCTTATCTGTATTGATTACCAGTATCTCACTTGAAAAAATATGTATTCATTTTTTTATGGGTACATAAATTAAAAACTTTAAAGCCATTTTTCTCGAGTTTTGCTTTTTTAAGTTATGACACTATCCGCTCATAATATGTCCATGAAGTGGATATTTTAAAAATATTATAGAAAAATTTCTGAATAACAGCCAAAGTCGCTAGTCTGAATTTACTTTAATGCTCCATTTTTAGATGAGACTTGATCTGAATATTGGTAGAGTTTTCGGCGTTAAAATTATCATTTTTACACTACTTTATACATTCGAAAGTAAACGCTCTGGCTTTAGCTGTATTCTCTTTTTCGCCAAGATTTAGAAACATTACAAAAATGCAAATTTGAAAAAAGAGTATGTTATTAATTTAACGCCTATTATGGCGCAGTATGAAGTTTTCGAGTAGATATATAAAATGCCTTTCTTTAACTTTTAAACTACATATCGCTAATTTACTAAGATCGTCATTACTCAAAAATAAATAAATTGTATGCTTTCTTTCTAGTATTTGTGCGTAGAGGGCAAAGAGAAGGGAACCTTTTTCGGTAATCAAATGATGCAAAATTACTCATTTGATCATGTGTCATATTGCGTAAAAATTTCGTGCTAAGTTCTTGTGTAGTTTTCGCGTTAGAAGATAATATTCATATATTTTTTCTGTATATTTTGAGCAATTTTAAAAGTTCACACTCGGCTCCTGCAGAAAAATTATTTTTAACCGGATAACCTGATAACCAGGCAAGCGTGAACAAAGACATTGATTTTTGAGTTATGCCACTTTTCTCGTACATATGTACATACATATATGAGCGATATGTTCAAGTATTAAAAATTCAATCCTTTCTTCTTGGTATTGCTTACCAAGTTTGGGACTATTATACATTTTTGGTAATCAATGTCAACATCTTAAGCAGCCATTTTCAAACCTTCCATATTTTAATTTACAAAAGTTTACCATTTCATCTTTTTTCCTTTCGTCCATTCCAATAAAACTTTCGGCATTGTCTAAATCTTCCTGGGTCGCCAGTGGAAATACCGGCCTTATTATATTCCTTTCTTCCTCATCATCTTTTTCTTGTTTCACCACACGTCTAATCATTTGTTGATGTCCTTTCATTAGCTCGTCTATAACTTCATTATTCCGGCCCATTAAATCTTTATAAATTTGAGAAATAATATAAACTACATGTAGAATGTTACTGACAATTAGAGATCCATAGAATTTCTAGTAACGTTGACAAAGTGTGTTATAAATTATGATGAATCATGATTATAAATTATATTTGTGAAACTTCGGATTGAAATTATTGAAGCACATCTTTGTTTTCGATTCGTGAAAACTGAATATATGCGCGTTATTTTCTTCAATTTAAGTTATGGGCTGTGCTAGAAATTCTATGATTCGTAAATTACTTTTTACATATACAAATTTGCATTTAATTTACCTTTGATTTCTTGTATATCGGCGCGCATCTCCCTTATCTCTTTTGTCAATTCTTGGACTTGCGCTGTTAAATCCATGTTTTCTGAAAACGGATTGTTTATTGTGGAATATCACTTAGAAAATTGAAACGTTGACTAGCAGCAAAAAAGTTTAAGGAATTGATAGTTTTATAAAAGGTAATTTTTAAGTTAAAAAGACCACCGACTTCTATGCTCATATAAAAATTTAGGAGTACCGTTAACTTCTTCATGATCGAAAGATCGGAATTAAACCAAATTAGTATGGGACCATCGTTGAGGTACCAGCTTTCCGGTTAAAATAGAAAAGATTTACCGTAACCGGTTCACGTGGTCTAAAGTTATCCGAAAAATAAATAAAAGTTGTATTTAGAAGGTTTGGAATGTGCTGTTGAATGAAAATGTAAGGTACATAAAAGTATATATTAAATTGTGTCAATAAGGGCGCCAAAGGAAAGTCTGGCCAGATGGAGACGAGTTAGACGAGTTGTCCTATATTGAATGTCATACAAGACGTGTATATGTTTGCATTAGTAGTTCATCCCGTGAGACTAAGAATTATAAATAACACCAGTATTAAACAACTGATATAGAGCTACACACTAAGCTGCTCAGGCATTGTAACTTTCGGGGTTCACGCCGGAATTTTAAGCTTATAGCCGGATTGAACGCAAAAAACCTTGATATGGTATCTCTCCCTTTGTAAACAAACGGTGCTTCCGCTACACATAAAAATATTGTAAATAGCAATATACCACAACAACCAAAATAACACCAACGATTTATGCTACTCCCGCTTCACCTACCAACTCTAACATACCTGCAACTACGGTAGATACATAAATGGTTGACCATGCAAAACAAAAAGGCAAAGAAAACGAGACCTTCGAGTGTTATTGTTGGCCGAAATAACAATAGCGAATGAGATGCAGTATTAAGTAAAGAATCGGTACACCTCTCTTCATTTAAATCGACTGCCAATACGGAGAGTATAATTGCTTATGTTAGCAACCAAACTTATAACAAACTTATAAAAAAAAAATAAGCAAAACCAGAAGACTTAGGGGTACCCCCCAGTTTATAAACAAAGGTATTAGATCCCTTCCTATGGCCGACGGACGTTAAAATTGGGCCGTTCCGTTTGTTAGAAAATCAAGGGGGAAAACTAGAAGAATTGAGTCGTTCAAGCGTTTCTCAAAGCTTTAACTTATATTCTATTTATTATCAAAATATAAGCGGTATGCGAACTAAAGTAAATGATTTTAGATTGGCAAGCACATTGCGTGATTACGATTTCTTTGCCGATTCTTAACCGAAACTTGGTTACATGGAGACATTGCAAGCGCATAATACCTCGATAATTACTACTCGATATACCGTAAAGATGTCCCACAGCTAGTGGTTGCCAACGCAACGTCTGGGTGGAGTTATTTTAGCGGTAGGGTCAAATATGCAAAGCAAAATTGTAGCATTGCCTATTTCTGACAATATAATTGAGCAAATATGTGCGGAAGTCACTTTTAATAGAAATAAAACTGTTTTCCTTATCCTATCGTATCTTCCAGCTAATTCTAGCTTCTTAATTTACGAGCATCACATAAATAACATTGATTACATAACAAGCGGTATCACTGGAAATATGTAAAATATGTAGCTATTATAATAACGATAATGATAAAACTACTTGATCTTATATTTGCTAGTACTGATCTTAGATCTAACTGTGAATTGAACCTGGCACCGATTTCTCAAAATAGCATTCATCACAATGCTTTAACCATTACATTTGAACTTTACAGTTTTGATAATCTATGTGCCCACTCTTCGCCCTCTCTTTACTTTACAAAAGGTACTTTGATGCAATAAGTAAACTCGGAACTTAGCTCACCCGTCAGCATTTTGGCATTTTATGAATTCGAAAAGAAACCCCAAGGGCTTTGCGACAATGGTGGTATATGATGGTTTTCTCTAATTCAACTCAAGAGTCGTGCGATCTTTTTGCGTTATTATTTCAAAAAGTTTATGATGACCACCCACCTGCTTCAGCATACATTGCAGACTCATACATTGCGGATCTAATCAGCTCTTTTTCCATCACCGAGCAATAACTTTCCTGCGGTATTTTTAATTGGCTGCTTAACGAATGTGTTAAAACCGATCGCTATCCTCTTCAATGCCTCTATTGAGTCTGGTAAATTCTTAGATTCTTGGAAGCTATGCTTTATAGAGGCCGTCTTTA
>NW_016178099.1:0-8064 GCF_001687245.7 Rhagoletis zephyria
TCAATGTACCTTGGTATGTATTCTTTTTTACAATGGAAGTAGGTATGTGTAAATTCAAAACTTTAAAGCCGTTTTTCTCGAGCTCCTTTTTTGAGTATGCATGAAGTAAACGAGCGATATGTACATACATACAATATATAACTGCATCTAGAACTACAAATCGTCAAAATCGCGTTACGGCAATCTTTTACCCAGGCGCTAGCTTATGAGAAAAGTTTCAAAGTCCATTTTTAAAAGTATAGAGCATATCAAAATAATGTCGACTCTAAAGTTAATAGGAACTTTTTTGGCAGATATCCCATTGAAAAGTATATCAAAAATCTGCGAATAACTTTAGCATCGACTTTATTTTGACTCTAAATGTGCCCCAATATTTTTTATTTCAATAGCTTGATGGTATGTATGAAGTATGGATTGAATGTCCTTCATATCAACATTTCCAACAAAGTCTCCAATTATTTCAGTTCATCAAAATATGCACCAGTCATAAGATCGTGATCAGATATGCCGAATACCTTCATCAAATCATTTGCTATTTGTTGCCCCTCTTCTATTGTCTGATCTGGACGCAGGCAAACTTCGAATTCCATAAAATTACCCAAGTTTTTAACTTTATCCATATGTATACGAGTTTGACCATGTAAAAATAAGTATCTCTTTTTCTCCAAAACTCCTTTTATTCCATTACTTCGTGCTAAAATCTTTTCAAGCAGTGCCGGATCTTCTACTTCCAGTTTATTGAAGGTGGAAAGTTTCGGTCCAGCCTTATTAGGACGAACGTAATAAATGAGCTGTGATGGTATAGGTGGTCCTAAGTAACGTAACTTAAACCTAGCTCCATCAGTGTCGTCCAGAATATTAAAAAACACGTCCCTTTGCTCTAGCACCTCCCCGGTAGATTGTGTGAGTTCGCGCGCCATTTGTACTCGACGTTCAAATTCCTTGTCACTTCCAACTCGTGCCTTTATTTCGATGTTCCTTTCATCAACAGGAAGACTATTTTCCGCAATAATAGACATTTTTCCGTATCAATTGAGAAATATGCTTACGCTGGTGGGTGAAGAATTTCGCAAATAAACCAACAATACCGCTTGTTTGTTTATAAATCTTCATTGGACAAGGTTATGCCGGCACCAGCGTTATCATCTCACTCCGTTTTGAGAAACCTAATAAATTTTAGTTGGCAATGGTGAGTTTCTGAAAAATAAAAATGATTGCATAAATGATATTACAAATCAAATACATAAATGTATTAATTTTTAGCTAATAGGTACAATAAATTTTGTATAATCAAAGTATTGAGATTGTTTTTATCTATTTCACTCCGAATGAAAAAACATTCGTTCGCAGCAAAAATCTAACCGCGAATGACGTTGTTCGTTCGCGCAAAACAACTAGCATTTTCCGATTTGGTATGGCAACCTGCAAGTTGAAACCCTCACAATCAGCTGTTTTTGTTTAGTCGTATAGTTTAATTCCGTAATTTGCTGTAAACTTTTCATTTTATTTCGAGCCAGGTGCAAAATTCATCATATATATGTAGGAAATGATAAAGTAATAAGATTCTTCCCTTCTTAAACGCAACGAACTTTGTGGCAATGTTGCTATCAATTCTATTTCGATTCAAAATATTACATAATCGTCCTTTGCTTTCAGATATGCCTTTCTACAGTAGCAGCATTAGACGTATCTTGGACAAGTGGCCTGGTAAACAACGTTTTGGTGTCTACAGATTCTTACCACTGTTTTTTATACTCGGTGCAGCTTTGGAATTTTCCATGATTAACTGGACGGTGGGAGAAACCAATTTTTGTAAGTCAATAATTGCACACTGTGCTAACTAACATACAAAATTTAATTTTTGAACTTACAGATAACACATTTAAAAAACGTCAAGCTAAAAATTTCGTAGAAGGAAAATTGCAAGCGCCAGCTAAAGAAGCAGTGTAGTTATAATTCGGTCGAAAGCGAAATATCTCAACATAAGTTAAAGAAGCAAAATGCCTGCTGGAGTTTCTTGGGTTCAATATATGAA
The DNA here is from genome assembly GCF_001687245.7 of Rhagoletis zephyria. NCBI lineage: Eukaryota > Metazoa > Arthropoda > Insecta > Diptera > Tephritidae > Rhagoletis > Rhagoletis zephyria. The sequence goes on from NW_016178099.1 coordinate 2,036, forward strand.
ATTCTTTTCGGCGGCTATGTTGTCTATGATGGCGGGCTCTCAATTGGTTCATATGTACTACAAACCTCTAGATGATATAAACGTGTACATAGAGCGTGAAAAGAGTGCTGCTAGTACTACTCCAAATACTGTAAATACCGATAAGCCACCACAAACGGCGGATGAAAAACTACTATCTAATAAAAAGTAATCATTATAAGAAACAAAAATGGATGCAATATTCATAAATATTAGGTAGTCCAAAAATGAACTTTATTGTGTAGAATATTTGTAACTTAAGCAGAGCCGGGCACTTTATGATAACGATTACGTATTGATTACTTAGCAATACGATTGCTGTAACTGTAATTATGATGTGCTTGATTGTGAATTACTGTAATCGTGAACCTAAAAATTTTAAGAAATTAGGATTACTATTACAGTAGTCGTAATCGTCAAATTTTTAGGATTACAATTAAAGCAATCGCAATCATGCAATAAATGATTGAATGTAAAATTATTCTTTTTTCTGGTAATTTCCATATGAAATTCAAAAAAACAAAATCATTTTGTACTTAAATTGCTTTCGTGAAAATGGCTGCAATAAAATTACAATAATCAAGAAATTAGTTTTACTTAGAGCAAGTATTGCTTTTAAATTATGAATTCGCGGATTTTTTTGAAATTGTAATATTCTACTCGTGGCCGCAGTATGTACTTCAAATAATGTTTGATTTTGATTAACTGCATGTATTAATAATAATAATAATTTTTAGGATTACAACTAAAGTGTTCGTAATCGTAATTTTATTTAAAATTACCATTACAGTAATCTTCGTCCTTAAATTTTTAAGACTACAATTATTATATTCATAATGTTAACATTTATGATTACAATTAAAGTAATGGTAATCGTATATAATTGAAGGATTACAATTGAGCAATCGTATTGCCTTCTCTTAAAAAAGGGGTTATTTTGGTCATCTAATAAGAGCAAAACCCTTATAATTATATCCAGCTCCTTAACTGTTGCCACTAAATGTAAGAATCTATCATTATATTGCCTAAATTGTATTAGATAGAGTCTGTTCCAGCAAAACTAACTGAGTGCTNCTTATAATTATATCCAGCTCCTTAACTGTTGCCACTAAATGTAAGAATCTATCATTATATCGCCTAAATTGTATTAGATAGAGTCTGTTCCAGCAAAACTAACTGAGTGCTTAATCGTATCTCCCGCTATGTCTTTATTAAAGCTTGTTGAGATGTTAGTGCCTTTTGTCAGTGAAACTATTTTCGATGATTTAACAGCCGCTGGCGCTGTCAAAATCGAATTTAGAGGGGTTAGATTGTGGTTTGTTGTTGACACGTTGTCTGCATTAAATTTTTCGTGTGATTTACGATGGTTTTTCAAGCATGTCTGTTGCCGGTACGCCTGACCACAGACATCACACACATACGGTTTTTCCCCGGTATGTATGTACTCGTGATGTCGGAGCGTTTTTCTTGAAGCAAAGCACTCCGCANATCTGCATTAAATTTTTCGTGTGATTTACGATGGTTTTTCAAGCATGTCTGTTGCCGGTACGCCTGACCACAGATATCACACACATACGGTTTTTCCCCGGTATGTATGTACTCGTGATGTCGGAGCGTTTTTCTTGAAGCAAAGCACTCCGCACAATACTGACATTCAAAGGGTTTCAATTTCATGTGCACTGCCCTTACGTGCGCTTCCAGCTCAAATTTTCTAATAAATTGTCGGCCGCAATGCTCGCACGGCATCTTGTCGGTTGAGTGAACTAGCATATGTTGAACAAGCATAAACTTTTTTGCCATTCTGCGGCCACAAACATTGCACTCATACTTCATTTCATTTGTATGTAGTTGTAGAGTGTGGTATTTTAAAGTGTATCGTGAATGGAATAGTTTTTTACAGACGTCACATTCAAATCGCTGCTTCAAATGTTCTTGCTCGGCTTGTTCCGCCTCTGTAGGATGTTTAGAACGTCGATGGTATTTAAGATTTCCAGATTGATTAAATGTCGCACCACACTGTTCGCACACATGTTGTTTTAGGCAAGGTGTATCCGAGTGTTTCAGCCGTTTGTGCTTTTGCATTGCAATGAAACTGGTATAAATGCGTCCACAGCCAGGATTATCACAAGCATATGACCGAACCTCAGCTTCGTGAATTTCTTTTATGTGCGTATAAAGTCCTCCGATAAAGCTATACGATTTTTCGCATCGATCGCATTTAAATGGCCGCTTACTTCCTTCGTGAACTTTGCGTACGTGAGCATCGAGTGTAATCTTATGGGCAAAGCTATGACTACACTGCACACATTTGAAGCTGTTTTTTGTTCCTTTGTTACGTTTATTCGTTCCTTTATTCCGTTTTTTTACTCTATTGTCAATTTTGGTATCTATCTCATCTGAATGCAGGTGTCCTTGAATGTCATAAGAAACTGCAATATCTTTTTTTAAACATTTGTGTCCTTTTTTAATTTTCTTGGACACATATGACGCAGATAGTCTCCCTCGACTATCTCTGGTTTTCAAATTACCGTCACCTCGGAAGTCGTTCAGGGCATCACTTGCCATTTTAATATTTCCTTTTTCTGAATTAATTTCCGATTCTACTTGACTATAGGTTTCCCATTCTTGATCGTTGCTTTCTTCATGCATTGCCTCACGCTGCGAATCACGTTGCATATCCTTCAGTTTTACCGACATTGAGGTGTCAAAGGGATCAGGATCTACAACACCTTTGCTATCTATACTTTCAGCATTTTGTGTTTCTAAAATAACGGTTTCCGTTTCCATTAGAGCATCCTTAAGCTAAACAAATATAAAAGTGGTTAATCCAAATTTTCTTCAAATATATGTACACTTACCAGCAATTTATATATATCCCGTTCATCCTGCATAGAACTAACTTCATTTTCGTATTTCTGTTGGTTTTCATTTTCATCTTCACCAATCTCAACTTTCGCAACTCCCTGCCACAAAAGCGCCTGCAGTTTTTGAGCACTTCTCTTTATTTTTTGACCAAATGTATGAATGTTTTGTAATTTATTATAGCAGCAGATGCACACACACTGGGGGTAATCTTCCAGCATACTTTCAGCTGCTTCTCCAGTCAAAACACCGTCCATGTATAGAGTGATAAGTTTTTGTATATCTTCATTATTACCGATGCTTATCGAAAAGTCTTTGAACTCGGGTGCCTCCTCAGCTGCAGCGAAACTTGTTATTAAATTGTTATTATCTATGTTTAAGCTCTTCAAACAAGTACGACAATGCTGCGTAACGTTTTCCCTAGTTAAGAACGACATTTTTCGCTAATTTGCATTTTAAACGATTTTAAGCAAATGCGATAGTTGTTTATTGGAGGAAAACATATGTATTTCCTCTATTGATGTAGTATTTGCATTTTTGGTACAACTAAATTCCGAAATAACCGGTTACCCGTTATTATTCTAAAATAAGATACAATTATAGAATCCTTGTCCGCTTTGCGTAAATACTGGTGTTAATATAATCCATGATAAAAACATTACAAGGTAAATTCATTCTCTCATTTCGTCGGGTAGATGTTGGCAGCTTCTCGCTCTAGTTCCGGCATATTAGGGTTGTTCCACAAGCTACTTGAACTTGAAGTTTTATGCAATTATTTTCCATGGTGCGTTCATGAAAGAATGCGGATAAACTGATAAATTTAAGCAAATTATCCCTTTATCACTTTAGAAGAAGACCCCTAATATAACCTCTATTAGCCGAAATTGAACTGCAGTATACTTGTTAAATTGAACCGGATACGAAAAAGTTGCCACTTTGCTATTAAAATGAATTCCAACTGGCAACCATCAGATGACCAAGGTGGCCAACCGTACACCATTATACCATTTTTCCACAACATCCTGAATTACTTTGTTCGCTCCCCCAATTACGATCGCGAATCACCCCATTTCCACGGCCACATTCTTAATTCGATTTGACAGTTCTCTGTCTGTGTTTTTTTTTTTTTTTCGCCGCGGCAAAATATCGGTTCTTCCTAAAAATTNATAAGTTTCCGTATTAAATTATAAATTAATTGGATCTGAATTACCAACTGAGGCAATTCGGTCTCAAAATTTTGTATGACGAATTACGTAATTCGAAGGGTAATTGGAGTGCGAATTACGAATGAGAGAGCGAACTACGTACGAAGGCCGTATTAGCCTGTTCCCATACTCCAGGATTTCCTGGTTTTACAGGAACAGGTGTTTTTGCCTTTAATAAACCTTATGTGAACGTTCTAGATTGAAAAAGTACGAATTTACCTCTGTTCGTTTGTAGCTTTTATTAAATCCAACTCATTATGCAATATGGATCTAAAAAATATAAGATCTAATATAATAATGCCAGCATAACGTCAACTAAGTAAAACACATATAAAAAAAGGTTTAATTCTTTCACTAATGATTAAAATACTTTTTGAGATTTCATACAAAATTACATACAAGTACATATCGATGGTCTTCTACAATAACGGCACTACTCAAAATTTCATGTTTTTGAGTTTATAGCAGATTAGGTTTATAAATAACCATATTTTTCTGTGGCAAATCGACATAGGCTTAGTTGTTAGCTATCTGGCAGACTCTATTAGGTTAGTCATTCTTTTATGTGAAATAACGACACTTTTCGTTTTGTGCTGTTTTTCAGCAATACAAAGTGAATTTTTTTCGTTTAACTTTATACGAGTTGTTACATATTTCGTATTTTTGCAGTCCTACACTTACGAAATCTTTAGTCATAATTTGAAAAATTACAAATTTTCCCTATAGATTGACTGCAATTACCCCGGAATAACTACGCTCCAATACATCGTTGGTGATACTGCAAAACAATCTATGTCTATTAGTACCCTCGACACTTAGATGGTCTTTTACGTGCACCGGTATGCATCTGTAAATCGTTACGCCCTAATAAACGAATGACAAAACTGTCTACCTTTGGCTGATTGTTGTTGTTGTTGTTGTAGCGGCTACTAAGCCCCGTTCGGGACGGTTCATCCATCATCGTTGTCGTCAATTTCAGCTAAGGGGTGGCCCAGGAAGTGTGCGACTTCCACAGGGGCTGTCCATAGGGACAGGGGCGTTAGCTGAGTGAGATTCTCAGGGCATGTGAAGAGGTGCCGGGTGTCATGTGGCGACTCTCCACATGCCGGGCATTGGTTGGGCACATCCTCGTTGATTCTGCTCAGGTAGCTGTTGAGCCTGCTGCAATAGCCAGAGCGAAGTTGGGCTATTGTTGTGCGGGTCTCCCGAGGCAGACAAAGTTCTGTCCCGTCCACGTCCGGTGGTTGTGTGCTTAGAACGGCATTCACAGGGCGGGAGTCTACATAACTTGAGACTGATTCCCTGTGATGAAGATGAACGGTTGCCAGAAGCGATCAGATACAGTTAACAGATCAATTAAGCAGCAGAGGTAATAAGTGACATAGAACGTTTTGCAGTATTACTAACGACATATTATTGCTAAATTACGAAACACAGATCTTTAATTGGCTCTACTGAAATATATGAACTGTGTCGTTATTGCAGAGGACCATCGATATATGTATTATGCAGGTATGTGACATCTTCTAGATAATACCCGATTTCCTTAACTCGTCTTTGAAATGTTTTAATCGATGTTGTTTCATAGCTGTTGGCTGCCGAAAATCTTTTCCACACACGTCGCAGAGATAAGGTTTCTCGCCGGAATGCCTGTAACTGTGAAAGCGCAATGATTTTTGAGTTTGAAAGGATTTATCGCAAAGTTTGCAGGGATATGGTTTTTCTTTCAGATGTGATGAACGTTCATGGTTCAATAAGTCCTGATACCACATAAAACTCTTATCACACTGACCACATGGTATCCTGCCATCGTTAGAATGTGTACGCAAGTGTTCAACAAGCAAATTTTTGATTGGAAAGCGTTTGCTACATATTCCACAAACACGAGCCATATCTTCTTTAATATGGAAGCACATATGCTTCTTCAGCGACAAATCTGTTAGA
>NW_016178100.1:0-8064 GCF_001687245.7 Rhagoletis zephyria
ACTCGCGTGAGATACTCACAGCCATCATACAAGAGATCATTAAACAGCGCGCAACAGCTTATGCTGATTACAAGGAAGAAATGCCGCTGGAAACCGTAATAGAGCGTGGTGAAGATATAGTGGAAGAGGAAACGAAGGACGAGGCTTGCACTTGTGAATCGAGCGATATCAGCAGTGAGCAAACGGATAAATGTGACGACTTATCGAAGAAGATGTGATTAATAGAATTAGTTTGATTTCTATTGATTGATCAATCTTTTTACTTTTTGTACAGACCAACTTAACTTTAAAACTACTATACTTCAATTACACGTACATTTCTGCAAACAAACATTTACAAATTTTCGGGATTACATAAATTTTTTTTGGATGCGTATGATACCTTTTCAGGTATCTCAAAAAGATTTCTGTACAAAGTGTAATTGAATAAATTATGCAATAAAACATGCAAACACACTTATTGTCATCATTAGTGCAAAATCCTCTATTTGAATGCGATATTTTAAAGAATACTGCCTTGCAACCATCTTCACTGTTGATTTAACAATTTTTTTTGGTATTAAATTTTACCTTTGAAATTTCACATTTTTCAATTAGATTCTTTTGTGCTGATGATGACGATTTGTTTCGAAGACAACCATCAACATTAAAACCAAGCATTTAATGTTGATTTGATGTTCATGATTGAAACTGTAGTCGACGATCCTTTGGCGATGTAAGCAATTATGTACGTATGTATTTTGCAATACGAAATGAAAATTTTTAAATTAAACAAAAACATTGTTAATTTTTTATGTTATACTATACTTATACATACGTATGTACATATATGTCAGCCCAATATTCTAAATAAAAATTATATAAATACATACATAAAACGATTTCTTCTGTACAAATTTACATTCATATACATATGTAGTACCTAAATAAAAACAAGGTAAGGTAGTAATTGGCTTGCTAGGTTAGGTTAGGATAGATTAAGATAATTGCATGGACCACACATTACCATTAACTAGATCGTATACAGTTTGCTATAAGGATGCCTGTGACGAGTCTTAATTCCTCCTTAGCAAGACTTGTAAGAAGTTGGGGTCTTTTTAAAATATATCAGCTAAGTAAGAACCATACCTGAAGGTCTGTGCAATAATGGAGTCAACAAATGAAGCACCAAGGCTGCGCAAGATACTTTCTAAAACCGATAGATAGATAGATAGATAGCATCAGAACGCCAGACAGCTTCCAGGCATCTATCCTAGCCCGTGTATCGGGAAATTGTATTAAAGAGACAGTGGATAAGGAAAAGACAACATGGGCTGTCAACATGTTTGACCCCTAGAAGTCCACAGGTCCGGGTGGGTTAGTGCGGGCCATGTTACAACACTCCTGAGAAAGTGTGTTACCCCATCTTATGAGAATATTTACAAGATGCTTGGCGGATGCGTACGTATCTAAAGCTTGGAGGAAGGTCGGAGTGATATTTATTCAAAAAGCAGGGAAGCTAAACCACCCCTCCCCAAAGGATTTTAGGCTAATAAGTCTCTCATAGTTCATGCTAAAAACACTTGATAGACTTATTGATAAGGGAACGTACCCACATCCACACAATGGACATAGTGCGATATGCCTATCGCTAGGGCAGATCAGTCGATAGCCCTCTCCACGAAGTAGTCGGTACTAGGAGTTAACCCTTCTAAAACCGAACTGTGTTGTTCACAAGGAAAACAAAAAATCCGGAATTCCTGAACCTTTCCTCCGAGGCGAAATACTTAGGACGTAACGTAGAAGAAAGAGCAAATACGATCCTAGCAGCGTACTATACCTGTAAAAGGAAAAAACTGGGGGCTGTCACCGCATATTATTCACGGTATGTACACCATAGTTATACGACCAATTTTAACCGATGAAGCGCTGGTCTGGTGGAAAGCACTGGATAAAAGCAGCAATCAGAATAATTGGAAAAGTGCAGAGACTCGCAAGCCTCGGATATCAGGTGCCGTGAGAAGCGCACCATAAGAAGGCCTGAACATGATATTTTACATGAAGCCCCCAGAAGCATTCGTAACAGGAGCAGCCGCAAAACTGGCCCTTAGACTGAGGGAATCAAAATTGTTGAAGCAGACCAACTACGGGCACGCTGCGGTCTTGAAGGTAATTAATACAGGACGGCGTAACGGAACCAAAGCCACTTAGGTGACGTGAAACCTCATGTCATCCTGGGATTTCAGTTTTAAGATTCCCATACAATTTCCTGCCCGGGAAGATTGGGAAGGTGGCCTCCTGTGGGTAGATAGATAGATAGCTCTAAGATGGAAAAGGAGTCGGCTCGGGTCTGTTCTCCAAGGAACTTCAAATAAGGCAATCATACCGCCTGCCTGATGACTTCAGTGTCTTTCAGGCGGAGATATTTACCATAGAGAAGGCGACTTGTCTCATACGGGATAGTAAGTATCTGTCACGGAACATCACTATATTCGTTGACAGCCAGACGGCATTGCAAGCATTAGGTTCCAGGGTGGCAAGGCGAAAGCAGTTCGGAGATGTCGCGCAACGCTGGCTTCACTGAGTCACGTCAAAACCTCTCTGCTGGGTTCCTGGACATAGCAATATAGAAGGGAACGAAATAGCCGATGAGATGACTAGACACGGCTCGGAAATGCAAATTAGCGAAGCGGACAACTCCCTACTGTCACTCATTTCTTTTCTGCTAAGGGGGATTGAAGAATACACCACACCAGTAACAAATTACCTTTCGATCAATCCTGACGACTGTGAGGTCACAATATCCTTGTGGCTGAAACTCAATAAGAGTCGAACTGAGGAACTATTGGCACTAAACAAATCTGCAGTTAGGACTCTTACCGGTGGTATCACAGAGCACTAGGCTGTCCATCGATGGCCTATACCAACAAGCTGCCTCTGCAGAAGTTGTCGGAATAAGGATGAAGAGGAATCAATTCACTAGGCCTCTCAAGCATTTGGGATCACGCTGTTTCAATAGCTTGGGTGAGATAGCGCAGCTGAAAATATCGGACACCCACGGATAGTAAATGGTTTCACAGACTTTATACTGACATTATGGATTAACCTCGGTTAGAGGGATGTGCCTCCTCCTGGCACTCACAGAGGGCATCCACAATGGGCATATCTGCCTCCGAGTGGAAGTACGAGTCATTCGTACGCCTAACCTAACGTAACCTAGAACCTTACCTTGGTGTGGTTCCGCTGAGCTCCGGAAAATGGGGCAAAATACATGGCGAGGGACAAATTAATTTTGAGGGCGCTAATTTGAAATAATTTCAAGATATGTACTTTTTTTTAATTAAGGATAATAAAATTTCACGTCGAACAATCATCGGCGATTTTTTAGACAAACTCTTATTTTTTATCTCTATAATGTTATTAAGCTTTGTACCACAGTCAACGCAGTCTCCATTATGCGATTTCATGTTCAATTTAAATCTTTTATGATCTAAAAAATTAAATCTGAAAATATCGGTTATATGATCGAAAAAATTTAAACCAAAAATAACCTTAAAAACTTATTCAAAAAATAAAAACTTAAAAATAACGATTATTCTTGATCGAAGAAAAGCATAAGATATCGGTTAAAATAAATGATTACTATTATAAAGATCATAACTGTTACGGTCCCTGAAAATATATAAAATTAATCTCAAACGTCTGCACTTATTTTCAAAATCTTATAAAAAACAAGGAAAGAAGTATAAGTTCGGGCGAAACCGAATTTTATATACCCGGCGCAGGTATCAACTATCGTCGTTCCCACTTTCTCTAAACTACCCAAAAGTCTATAACAATCTTATTTATTTAGTGTGTTATTGAGCTTTGTACCACGATTTGTTTGTGAGGAAAAATGGAAATAACAACAATGCTTAAGCGGTAGAAGTAATAGCAGCTATTTCGGAGAACACCACATCTCCTCATCAGACTTCTTTTTGTCTAGACTTTCAGCAGGTATCGAACCCGCATCATCGATGTGCAAAGTCAGAAGCGCTAACCACTGAACTGTGCACACTAGAAATGTCAAATTATCGATAGTCAAGTACATCGATGTTCTACGATAGTCTTAAGGGGCTAATCCTACAAACTTTTTAAACAACTAACAGCTCAGTTAGTCTAGACTTAATTTCCGTAACTTAGCCTAACTTAATATTTTAGCTAACCTGTTATATGAGAAACTGTGTTGGCGATTAATTAAAACTTAACTTACAGTAAGAAACTTAAGAACCTGTAGATTTTAGGTTCTTAAGTTACGGCCTTACGGAAATTGAGAGCGGTGAGAGAATCAAGCTTGCCAGACTCTCGTTTTTGTATTTCTTGAAAATAAATGAAAGCAAAAATTTTTGTTTGCATGCATTTTTTTATGTGGCATTTTAGGCGGCGAACTGTTAAACAGCTGGAAAAGAAAATACAAGAACAAAATATTTCCGCTCTTGGCTTAAGTTGATGTGTTGAGTAATCATTGATAATTTCTTACGATAAGTTAAATTAAGTTAGCTCTAGACTAACTGAGCTTTAAAGCACAGTAATTGCTCACGTCACCATAAGCAGCAGCAGCAGTAGTTCATCTTCGCTTTGTTCATCCTCTTCGCACCTTCTTCGTCACTCCCACTCACTGCAGCATTTGCATTTCCCCAGCGCCACTCAACTATCGCCTGACTCCAACACAACAACAACACTGCAAGCCAAATCGGTTCTGTATAAATTGCATAGTAGGAGAATTGCAGTTCTTCGCGACAAGTCGCTTATAGGTAAATTAAGACGACAGCAGAAAATTATTGGAATTCGAGTCATCGTAGAGCAACTACATATTTTCGCTTACCGGATAAACGATTACCAAATATAATTTTGTATAGATGGAACATAAAGACATAAATACTAAAATAAAGATTTTTGAAGAGAAAGGAAAAACGCTTCTTTTTCTCCACCATAGACTGGTCCTTCGAGCCGGATCAATTTCGACTCCACAAATTCTTCTTTTCGCTAATTTTTGGTCGAGTAATTACGTTTCGCTTAATACATATGTCCGACACAGAGCTAGATTTTACGGGGGTGCAAATTCCTCCGTACCGCGAATCTCGTCAAGTTCGCGTCAAAATTAATCAACGCGCATCTCTCGTTAATCGTCTAAATTCGATAGAAATGCCGTCGGTACAATTAAACGCGTTGTCTGTCCCGCTTATAGAAGCTAAGCTCAAGTTAATAGAGCGGTACTACAACTCGTTTGATGAACTACAAACGCAACTGGAAAATCTGGATGAAAAACAGCTGGAGGAAGATCACCGCTTGGCAATAGATGAAAGTTATTTTAAAATGGAGGCACTTTACAACGAAAGGCTATCAACTTTACGAACAAACAAAATGTCTGATATGCCACTCAATAGCACCCGTGTCACTACGTCATCATCGTGGCTGCAAATAAACTTACCAAAACTTAAGCTATCAACGTTTGATGGATGCTACAGAGATTGGCTTGACTTCCACAATACATTTGTGATTCTCGTTGACAAAAATCCTGATCTTTCCGACGTCGAAAGGTTTCAGTATTTGCGTTCCAGCCTGACAGGATGTGCAGCTACCCTAATTCAATCCTTGGAGGTAACTAATGCCAATTATAGAAAGACGCTGGCGTTACTAGAAGCGCGCTTTAACCACAAGCGTTACATATTTCAAGCTCATCTAGAACATATCTTCGACACACAACGCATATCCACACCCACTGTTTCCAATCTTCGTCAATTCGTCGACATCGTAAACGCAAATATGCGCGTCAATGGCAACCTCCGCTCAGATTGGCAATGGTCTACTCCTGCACCTGGTGGTGTCAAATCTGGACCACGAGACACAGGTAAAATGGGAAGAAGATGTGTCTGCGAAATGGGACCGCGAAAGTAGTCAGGCATCTCTCCTTCTTCCATCGTGGGAGCGTTCCTTGCTGCCAACTAATCGATATCATTGATCAACACATAACCTCAACAAAATCATCACAGCGGCCTCCAGGTCCATCTTCGTCATCGCTATCATCATTGCCATCACCGTCAAAGGTGCGCCAAACCGCAAAGCAACTATCGTTTGTTGCCACAAATTAATAAAAATGCAATTTATGTGAAGGTACCACTTGCCTCAATGCCTTCAAATGTCCATCGTTTGTGAAATTAACGCCAGCGCAGAGATACGACTTAGCCAAGAAAAAAAACTTTGTTTGTACTGCTTAGGCGCTAATCATCAATCAAAGGAATGTCCATCAGTTCATCGGACTCAATCCAACACCCTATCGCCGACATCATCATCAATATCGCCTTCGGCACCCACAGCTCAGCCCCCCTCCCCCCCCAGCAGCACAAGCTGCGCTTCAAGTATCCGATAACAGCAACCAAGTAGTGCTTGCTACCGCACTGTGCAAATCCAGACGTCTGCAGGCGTGTCAATAACTGCGCGTGCACTTCTTGACTCAGCATCACAATTACATTTTATTACCGAACGCATAGCACAGTTACTTCGAATTAAACGTAAAAGGGTTCCCATTGAAATTAGTGGCATAGACTTATGCGGGAGTAAGGCTCACTATTTGTGTAAAGTAGAGATAAATGCAAACCACACGGCATTCTCTTCGACTATTGATACGGTCATCATGCATAACATAACTTCGCATCAGCCACGTAGTACATTAGATATTAGCAAGTGGATAATTCCAAAAAATATCACCTTGGCAGATCCCACATTTAACAAACCAGGTCCGATAGATTTGTTACTAGGAGCAAGTGTGTTTTATGATCTACTTCCGGTGGGACAAATCAAAATAAGCGACAAACTGCCAATTCTCCAAAAAAACTAAGCTTGGCTGGGTCGTTGCAGGAACTCTCACCGGTCACAGGTGCCTCGGTAACTCGAAGAGATTTTTATGTCGATAATGACCGGAGCAGCGACAGTCGATGAGGTAATCAAAATCAAACGCCAAGTTACCGAAGAGCTAAGCAGCGGAAGATTTCCATTGCGGAAATTGGCATCGAATGACATGCGCATCATAGCCGATGTTCCAGAGAAAGATGTTGAAGAAATCATTCAACTCGAGGATGTCGACTACATTAAGTCATTGGGATCAAGGTGGTCCCCCCTGCAGACTGTTTAATAAGTCAATATTCGCAACCTACAAAGTCGTCGAAAGTGAACAAGAGAAGCATTTGTCTCACATAGCCAGGTTCTTCGATCAACTTGAATCCTCTCGTCGTTACTTGCAAAATCATGATGCAGCATCTTTGGAAACTTCACCTCAACTGGTACGAGAGTGTTCCCCTTTGCAAACATACTCAATGGGAATCGTTTTGTGCCCAACTCCCACTTGTGGAACAATTTCGCGTGGCCAGGCTAGTAGCCTTTGAATCGAATTCGTATATCCATGCATTCGCAGATGCCAGCACCAAAGCATATGGAGCCTGTATTTATGAAGTTTCGCAGACGATTGGAGGTCAGTCAAAGCTGCTATGTGCAAAATCACGTGTGGCGCGTACCAAAGAAATCAGCCTGCCTCGACTAGAACTCTGCGCTGCTCTGCTTTTGTCTGAATTGCTGGATACTGTCTGCAACCTACTCCAACCGAATCCTGCAAATGTTCACTGCTGGACAGATTCCATGATTACGCTAGCATGGATAAATGGAAAGCCGTCAAAATGGACATTTGTTAGCAAAAGAGTTAGCAAAATTCAATCGTTCACAGCTCTCTTCAAATGGTATCACTTTCCTGGTGAACTGAACCCTGCAGATATNATAAATGGAGAGCCGTCAAAATGGACAAAATTTGTAAGAAACAGAGTTAGCAAAATTCCATCGCTCACAGTTCTTTTCAAATGCCATCACATTCCTGGTGAACTGAACCCTGCAGATATATTATCCAGAGGCGCTTCACCCGAGCAACTACTAAACAACAAGGTATGGTTTGAAGGCCCAAGTTTCATTCTTCTCGAGCATCAATACTGGCCACAGGTGCCAGCCAACAACGTCGATATACCAGAACAACGTAAAGCCCATGCCATTTTGTTGGCCAAG
>NW_016178102.1:0-8064 GCF_001687245.7 Rhagoletis zephyria
TACTCGTTAACATCTTAATTCGGTGTTCGGTCCCACCATTGTTTTGTTTTTGTAAGTTACCGAATATATCATTACCAACTTAACGAGGTGACAAGTCTGATAATGTGGTAACACACACGTTAAAATGTCAGCTGATTCTTTTCTGTCACTTATTTACTGCAATTTTCTCCCGCGAAAAGTGCATACATTTTATCAAAAGTTCAATAAACCTTTCTGTCGTGGTATTAATAAGTCTTTATAAATAAAAGAACTTCACGTCAGCAGATTCGAAAGTAATTTTAATCAGAAAAAGAATAAGGGCCGTTCGAAGTTGAAAGTGTTACCGAGTTACAAGATAACGATTTATTACATTAACGAGGATAGTCTGAATACCCTTAATGAAATTTGTAAATTTGTGAGGAGTGACTAATAGAGTGTGGTTTTCGTACGTCGAGAGAGGACTTTACTCCTGAATTGCCCACTCAGTTCAAAGTAGCACTTGTTGGCAAGAGTGATTTCCAATTTCTCAGCGGTAATTGGCGCTTATGGTGGGGTCACCATTCTTGTGGATGCGGCAGAGCACATTTAAATTCCACTCGTCGGGCTGATGCAAGCACCTTTCCAAATCCTCGCCGCCGTACTTAATTAGCTTAGCTGAAAGGCTGACAGCTCCAGCAGCTTTGCTGGTTTTCAGCCGCATTATTGCTATTCGTACCTGTCATAGCCAGGTGGCGAAACATCGACTTCGTGGTCAGCGACTGGGAGCTCGGGTTCGTCTTCTCCACAACCTTCCGTGCTGCTATCATTTAGTAGGGTGGAAAAGTGTTCCCTCCATAATTTGAGTACCTTATGGACATTGGTCAGTGGGTCGCCATTGTTGTTATTACAGGAGTTCGCCTTGGTCTTGAATCCTTCCGTAAGTCGACAAACTCTCTGGTAAAATTTTCGGGAATTTCGGAATAGCGAATGCATTGACCTTCTGTTGTGACTGCAGCTTTTCGAAGTTAAGCTTCCCTTGCATTTTTAGGCTCACATACTTTTCTGCACAGAGGCGAGTGCGTATCTTGGCTGACACAAGATAGCGGTCCGGGTCGATGTTTGGGCCTCGGATTATATGCCTATCTAAAACAATGGAAGTGTGCCTTTCGTCTATCACAGCATGGTCGATTTGGTTTCTCGTTTTTCGATCCGGAGACACCGTAGCTCGGGAAGTCGATCAAGCTCAGTTAGTGGTAGGAAGTTTCGTCGTGGCGGGTGAATTTTCCTACAGTTGTTCCAAATATACCTTCCTTGCCCACCCTGGCATTGAAATCGCCAAGCACGAGTTTGATATCGTGATGGGGGCAGTACACTCAAAGGGCACAAAGACGCTTCGTTCTTTTGTAGGCGCAGATGAGCGAGATGAAGTTACAAATTAATCAAAACATCATAATATGGACATCAAATGGAAGGTATTTTAAAATGCCTGATTCAAAAATATTTTTAATAGGGTCGCCACCTATTTTGAATCGCATATTTATTTTATTTTTTGTTTAGAAAAAAAAGGTAAAATATTACTATTACCATTACTAAACCCAGCTTTAATTCGTAAATCTACAAAATGTGTTCGTCAAGCTCAATTATCGGCGAGAGCTGCTAAATTAGGTTCGGTTAGGGAGGCTTGAATGGAGTCTTCATACTTTCACAAACATATTTGCCCATTGTGAATCGCCCTAACCGGGACTATCCTAAAGTTTTATTATAGTTGTGATATTCGTTAGTGGTGTTTTCAACAGGGTAGGAGTATGATGTATTGTAGAACGATTTTCCGTCATCCCTTGTTTCCATGATGTCGGCCGTGACATATAACTTTCTGTGTAGTCATCCAATCTTCTTTTAGTAATTTTGTATTTCAGCCAATTTCTAATGAAAATTCGACACAACCTTAAGTCAAATGTGAATTTTGTGGGCCAATTCCATTACGACTTGAATAAACTAAATTCATGCAAAGCCGTTAAGTGTGTATGTAGGTGTGTTGCAATCATGTTAGGCATATGAGCCTGTGAATAGTCGTATTCATATGAAAATTGATTAGCTCGCAACATGCTAGCGAAAATAAGCTGGCGAAGAAATAACCAAAACAAGGCAATGTGAAAATGCATAAATGCAGCAAAATCGATTAACTGTGAAAAATTGACAAAATATTTGCGTAACTATTGCATGTCAGCAACACAATGAAGGCCCAAGGACTCGAGTGTAAGTTTAAGAAAGCAAATTTTGTTTTGTGCCAGCGCCACTCGAAAATCTTAAAAATAAAAGGCCAAAACAAAAAGAAAACGCTTTCCGGCAATATTTGCTAAGTACTTTTTGGTAATCAAAGTTGTAGTTTTATTTTTGCTTTCCACCGATTTGCACGAATAGCCTGCCAGGTATTTCGCAATATCGTAAGCAGCTTTTATGCGCCAACAACGTTGTCTGCTATTTGATAAACACTTAAGGTGCAACCGAATGGGGTGAAAATACTTGGCAAGACTTTCAACTTTGCACTTTACGACAGTCATTTGCACACTCGCCAATATTGGTAAATACTCGTATGATGTCCCGCTCGCTTACACACCTTAGCGCTAGTGGCCCGCTTGTTGGAGGAGCTTGCTAGGGTCGCATTAAGTTGCACTTCCGTTTTGAGTTGAGACACTCGGTTTTGGTGCCATGACATGATTTCCTTGCTATGACGCTGTAGTCATTGTGTCAGTGCTCCTTGCACACCTTCCAAGCATTTGTATTTGTGTGTGTGTGTGTGCAGTTTGTTGCGCCTGTAAACTATTCATTGTTGTACAATGTTGTTGTAGTTGTTGATAACGGTGACCTGTCATTCGGCATTGAGGCGCAGGCATCGAACTAATAAGACAGTCTCATCGATCCACAAAAACACTTACGACATTAAATACTGATGGCATAATAAAGTCGATACATGGAAAAGTGCTTTGAAACCACATTAAGAGGAGTACGAACATAATTAGTGTAAGGATACGAAGAAAGACAGTATGGCAAATCAGAGGAATCGGTAGCGCGAAAATTTTTAATGATAGGCTAATTACTTTTGAAATGGATCAGATTGGGTTAAGTTGGCTGTTCCTTAAAGAGTTGACTCGCAGGGCACAGATGGCGTTTGTAATTGCCTCATATTTCCTTGCAGATGATCCTGCAAAAATCTGTTCCACATTCTTCAATGTGCAGTAGCTTCACCTAAGAAGTACTGAAAGATGTCTATATTTATCGACTATACAAAATTGTTATGAGGATCTGCTAACCAGAAACTCATTTAGTCTGTCATCAAAAGGCCTTTTGACCGCCTAAGAAAGTCTTGGATTTTTGATTAATAATCCCACTACCGCACACTTCAAACCAATGAATTCAATATTTTAGTTTAATTTATTAAAATTTTTCCAATATCCTCCTCTAGTAAATTCAAATAACCTTTATAAAAGCACCAAAGGATTGGGTCAAAGAAGAGTCAAATCCAATTCGCATACTTCATTGCGTGGGAAAAAGAAAAGAGCGCTAAGGTGTTCCAACCTTAATATGTCGCGGAAGCTGTACAGCTAAAAAGCAGATACTGAAATATTTGCATATCATCGTCCTCCCTTATCGCATGGATTCCAATCAGAAAATGGCCAGTTAAGACCCCTAACAATTTCGAAACATGCGTCTTTCTTGGCTTGAGAGCCCCTGTTGCAAGAACGACTGAAATTTAAAGGCTTTCGGCTTTCACTTAGTTGAACAGACCTAATATTTCCAGTAGCACACTGAATATAGCCCACACTCTTTTTACCTCCCCCGGACTGGCTTGTCTTGCTAGTTCGTCATTCTTTCGCTGTGGCCTGGAGCAAATGTCAGCGAAGTATTCTGATATGGTTAAAGGGAATATCAGATATCTACTCGTCGAATCGAGCTTTTCGTGGGGGACCCAATGACCATAATTGCGATCTTAATTGGGTAGCTTAAATTTGAATTCATAAATAAATTCACAATCTTTCCTTAAAATAATATGAATGGTGAGTGTGCCCAGTAAGACCCTGTAAGTAAACTTTTAACCAACGGCTTCTAAGTCTAACCGCGACACATGATCTTCGCAGTTTTACAAGTGGTTAAACTTTTACACCATGCAACTTCTTGTCTTCGCATGACCTTATCGTGACCTTGGAAGTTTATCACCTCTGGCCATCTCCTCTAATATTTCACTTCCTCAGCTTGCCGGCCTGGAAACCAAGAGATATCTTCAATCGCCCCTCTCCTTGGCGTAGTTGCGCCACAGGTCCTTCTTTACTTGGCCCTTACATTAATTTCTTACTTTTGTGATCCACCCATATGTGCCTAGCCAGTGGATCATTTTACCGGATCATCATCATCCATGCTTACATGTCCTTTCAGGTGCATTGTTTAATATTTCTTAAATTTCGTCATTCCATCTTCTGCGTCGTCCAAGAATAAGGCCATGCAACAAGTTGTGAACGCTGTTTCAAATCTTATTCTAGCTTAATGGGAATTTAAAAATTTGATAGTATTCTCTAAAGATTGTCAAAATCATCATTATTACAAATGCCTGCCGTTTTATTAACTCTCCAAATACTAAACCTCTCGAGTTTAAATAACAATGCATAAACAATTTTTGTGCCACTGTGCCGCACATTGAACCACCCACTGATAGATCGAACGACCGACCGACCGACTTTAGATGCTAGACAAAACTATCGAATGGAAATTGGTGTCAAGCCCACAAGCACACTGACAAACACACATACGGACACAAACTTGTAGCAAGTAAATTTACACATTAAAAATTGTTTACATGTCCTCCTTGCAGCCGCTTGGATTTGCTGCTAAAATAGCATTCTTTAAATATTTGCTAAGTTTGCAATAACAAACTTAATACACACTACATGCTGATGTGCTAAGTCAAATGAAGCAATGAGGTCAGAAATGGGGTGGCAAGGAAATCTATACATATGTAGATATGTATACCTTATACATATTTACATACACGTGCATTCAGAAATGGGCGCAACATGTTAATAGCTTCAAGAAACTACCAATAAAAAAAAGCATTTAAAGGTAAGGGAAATTAGAAAAATCGTAGCGTGGAAAAATAAACAGTCATAAATAAACCCACACGTGAAATGAGTGAATGAGTGACATTAGTTATGCAATTAGCTATTAAATTAGGGCAAATTAGATTACTGGAGCATTGAAAATGGAACATTTAACCAAGTTTGTTATGAAAACATTTAAAATTTTAAACTTGTTCTTCTATTCTAGATTCGGTTAGGTAGACTGGCTAGCCACTAAATCGTTTCGTGGAGACCATTAAGGTCAATAGCGTTTCTAGATAAACTATATTTACCCTATATTTACCCTTCCAGATCGGGCAGAAGGTCTGCTCACATCAGACTAATCCGTAGTCTGCTAATGGTAGGACACTCGCGCGGTATATTTTCTACAGCCAGTTTAAAAGTCTTCGATGGCAGCAGATGCCCCGTTAGAACACCCACTAGCAGCTTAGCGTCCTTCCTCTTGCGGAATACGCTCTGCATATAATCTTGAGCACCTTCCAACCTTACGTTTTGGGCCACAACTTCTGCGCCTTCCGCAGCAGGGACCAGTCTAGCTCTCTTTTAATCTCCTGGAGGGAAGTCGGCACTTCATCTATCAGCAGAGTGCCTTCTTTGGCGAGCCTGGGGCTCTACTCGATGCCCGTACAATCCGTATGTACGTAAGTACTAGTATGTAGCAAATCCAAAGCTGCTCTGCTTTCCGCCCCACGTCTAGAGAAAGTCTTATGCGATCGTAGCGTCTTTGTTGCAGTATGCCTGCCGATATAGATATTCACCTGTTTATTTGCTATGTTGCTCCGCCGCCCTATTTATGGCCAATACTTCCGCCTGAAAAATGCTTCAGTAGTCCGTCAGCTTGTAGGATTTGTCGANTGTATAGGCATTCACCGAGCCAGTATACTAAATATACTTCGACATCTATAGTGGCTTCGAAGTACGTCCCAACATGCAGATTCGGGATCATCTGGTCAATTCGTCCGAGTAAAGTTGACGCTATACTGCTGCGTCCTTAGGATCTGTATACAAAGTGCACCGTAGCATACAGCTTGGCGGCAGTTTCTGACGCTATATTCTTACGTATATATGTATTCTATTCTTTTTAAGTAAGGTGCCTTCGCTTATTCATCAGCCTTTCCGTTGCCTTCCATGTTCCTATATCCGAAAACCCAGACAAGTGAGGCTCCCAATCAAAGAAACCGATCAACACCGAGTTACTTAGTGTAGACTCCCGCTCTCACATTCCAATCCAACTATGATCCGTACATGTACACAAATGTAGCCTATCTATTGGTCACTCGGTATCTTCTCCATTTTCTCCTGGATGATAGAAGCACTTGCACGTTGCGACTAAAGTCTTAATTTTCTACTGTATAAGTAAATTTGTGCGCCCTTCCTTATTGCTTAGTCCCCCAGATACCTGATGCTCTTAGTCTCACTCCTGATTTCTAAGCCACTTACCTCAGGAGAGGAGCGATAGGGAGCATGTTGTGGATAGAATTTAGCGCTTCCATCGTGCCGATTCTTAGTGCACACGTTACTCCTGCACCTGTTGCTCTCTGTAAGCATCAGACCAGAGCGACGTAAGTCAAGATCGGTGTTGTGATCGCGGTACAGATCCGCAACACAAGTTTAGGTTTTAGTACTCAGTTGCTACTAAAGATTCCCTTGCAATTGTAGTATGCTATGTAGGTCTTATGTCTACGAGTTAAGGCATTAATTTCCTATTGTAGCACTTTCCGGCGGATAAAGGGAGTGTCTTGCTGTCTAGAAACGGTAGATATAATTGTTGCACTCTGTTCTTATTTGTAAATAGAATAAGTTCTGTCTTGGCTGGGTTTACATTTACATTTCTCCAGCCTGAGTATGTAATCTTCTTCCCAGGGTTCTTTCAAGTATTTCTACAACGCATACTTTTGACGCTCCCTGTTAGAATAAGGTCCCGAACGATTAATAGTATATGAAGTTGCCGCTGGACTCGGATTAAAAAAAAAAAATGTTCCGCTCATTTCGGTCCATCAAACTTTGCATTCCTTAAAATACATTTCCTAGGTGTCCTTGCTTTGATTTTACGTGAGGCCTGTGTGGTTTCGGTGTTCTTTTAGTTTTGAAAGTGTGAATTTGTACATCATAATTACGAGACAGCCAGATAATTGTCCTGAGTGTTGTTGATTTTGCTCCAAGCACTGCTGGTCATGGACTCGATGACTTTGTTGCAATTCCTTATTTAGGTTACGATTATGGTTGTTTCTGAGTAGTAAAAGAGAAAACGGAGTTGACTTCGGATATTTGCCACCTTCTTCATGTCCATGTGACTCAAACAACGGCTAAGGAGCATTTTGATGTCAGCGGGTTAAGGCGTTATGCATTTTATGGCAACTTTAGATGTTGTTCCGTTTAAAGAATTAATAGCAGCTTGGTTGTCATAATATATAGTGATAGGCCGTTCCGGAGGGGCGGAGGTTATAAGCCAGCGAGCGGCCTGTTCTCAGTCTAAAGGCATAGACTGAAGGCAGCCTTGATCCGGATTAACTCGTCAATTCGGAATTTTCTCGGGAATTAACGGCAGTTAATCCGGTTTAAGCTCTGCTTTAACTGAGCTTTCGTTATATATGATATTGGTATCACGTTTACAATTCTGTCCACAGGTTCGTTGTTTCAACGCCCAGGGCTCCTGTATGGATGTAATTTTCACCTAGTAACGCATTAATGCAAACGATGAGTACGACCGGTTCCTTTAAACCATTTATCTTATTTTTTTGTAGCATGTAGCATTAATTGTTTATGTACTGAGATAACAAGCTCATCAGCAACGACACCAACAAGTTAAAAAAAACAGTAACCAAAGAAATAAAATAAAAAAATTATTAACAACAATCCCATCAATAACTAAATATACCTACATATGTACATTTACATCAATATGATTAGTGGCTTTATCATTTGAAGCTCAGCAATACTAAATATGTATCGGATTGCGGCATCACTCACACTAACA
>NW_016178103.1:0-8064 GCF_001687245.7 Rhagoletis zephyria
TTTTTTTTTTAACTAAAATGAACATTGAAGGTAACATAATTTTCATGTCGCTTGAATTATAATGAATTGTTTCGCAAGGGCTTTGAGATAAAATATGAAATTACTTACATATACAGTGTTTTAAAAAGAAATTGTGTTTCTTAAAAACTAGTGAAAGACAAGCGTGCGCCAACCACTTGCGACTTTTTTAACCCTAGTGTTACCAACAAAATTTTATTTATTTGGTCGAGCTACTTTTATGAAGAAAGTAATTATACCCTATCGGCTGATGGAAAATTTTTTTAAATAGTAGACACTTTTACAAAAATACTCTGCCAAATGTACTAATAGCCTATTTCCACCAAACGCTTAGCTGCGGTTAAGAGCTCAATAATAATTTAAAAAGAGGTGACCGAGTTCTAATCTGCATTTTCCAATAGGCATAAACTGCAGTTAAGGCTTGGTGGAAATGAACTATAAAATGTCGCCATATCTGTTTCCTTTGAAATATTCGAGAGAAAGATTCTGTGGAAGATTTACTGGTCTTTGCGCTTTGGCGTCTGTCCAATATGCAGCATTTAAAATTTTTTTTTTTCTAAATCATTGAGAAATTATTGATTCTCAAGTGCAGGTACAACTTCGTTCTGCAAAAATTTTCCTGAGGTTTGATTAAAATTTGAATTCAGTTCAAAACTTTACATCCAAGCTTTACTCAAGTGGAAAACTCAGTTTATTTTGCATACCAAAATTGTGCCCTTTTGTTTGAGAATGGGTTGATTCTCCAATTGGGGTACACCATTGGAATTTGGAATATATATTTGATCTCCGCTTGACCTTCAGCCCAAATGTTTATTGGGACTGAAAAGGATATACGATACTCTCTGATGGTAGCAGAGAGAAAGAGAAAGGCTGATGGATTTTGGAACGAACTTCCGCCATTTCTTAAAAGGAAGGAATGAGGAAGCAGACGAATGTGTTAGAGTGGCATCTGCGATTTCTGTCTTCAGAAATTGAGAGAGTGACCAGAGTAGCCATCTAGAGTATGTGGAAAAATCTGCACAACTGCATGGCATCGCAAAAATTTGGATATCTTGGGGAAAGCTCTACTAGATGAACTGCTGGAATTCGCTTGAATCAACGAGTTAACTGTGGCCAACGAGTTAACTCTTTTCAGAGCTGCCCGCTAATCCGTCATCCCTTGATATATTTGTTTTAGAGACAAACTGTTTGCGGCGTTGTGCAGTCTTTAGTGTCGTTTTCTCTGGGGAGGAAAGACCAGGCAGAGAAGGAAATGGCTTCACTTGGAATTAACAATTGAAAGGCAAAGAACGGAAGAAAGAATATAAAGAAGAAGTGAGTCTATACCATAAATTTTCTGTCAATAATATGCGGTGCTGATTAATCTCCAAATATACCCGAAAAGGATTAGTTGAGACTAAATAAGGTGCAATAGTAGTTAGACAATTTTGTGTAGAAATGGTATGAAAACTAACTCTGGCTAATGAGATCAAAATGGAATGGGATATAGATAAAACTTCTTCTGAACTTAATACGAAATTAATTGTGAGATAATGTTAACATTACAGATTTGTTAAGTAGAATTCTGAATACCAAAAATCAACTCATTAGTAAATGAATTAAACAATCTGAGCAATAATAAATTTTTAAAAGCAGATTTACATTTTTTTATTAAAGCTTATAACATTTTTTTCCTATTGGTGAATTTAAATTAATTTGTGTTATGTGGAATTCATACTCACTGAGATAGGAAATAAGCGTAGTATAAATATTCTTGAGCTAATCGACTAAACGAGATTAATCTCTGGTTAACCTACAGAACTCGCGGCAATAGCCTCTACGGAAATCTGATTATTCATATCTTAATTACCAGGATCCCAAAAATTTGTGTCGTCTTCTAGATAATGCAGGATATTCGCACAGTAAGTGCATGATAGACTGATAACTTAATTAACTTCTAATTTTATTGCTTAACTAGCAGACCCGACGAACTTCGTCTCCCCCCGAATAATAATTTTTTTTACTGAAACGTTTTGGCACATTTATCTGCTAAGATTGTGGTTTCAAGGTCGACATATTTCCATTGTCATCCTAAATAGTAAGAATTCAAAGCGAAAGCGACGGTGAAGACAACGGTGAGGACGATGATAAGGGGAACGGCACAAGCAATCATGGACACTGCCAGAGATATGTAGTATAAAATGCTCTATTTTATGGGAAGTGCCCCCCGCCCCCTCTTTTTCAATAACCCCAAGTTTTATTCCATGAGTATGCGACTGCTTTAACATATGTATGTATCTTCATACCAAGTTCCAGTACTCTACCATGAACATTTCCAGAGATATGCAGTATGCAAAAATTCGGTTTGTATGAGAGGAGCCACACCTCTATTTTTAATAACCGCCAAATATACTTTACGACCTATTGCAATACCTACCAAATATACACAAAAAAAGTCATAGCAAAACAACGAGCCGTTTCGGATGACATGAGATTTTTATATATTAGATATTTTATCTGAATTTCTGCGTGGGCCTCCCGTTCTCAAACATATATGTAAATGAACATCTTTGTGTGTAATACTCAAAACGCAATTAAAATATATTTGAAAATAGTTCAGTATTGCTACTACAAGATACCTACCAGTCAAAAAGATATTCTTGAAGTAAGAAGAAATTGCGTCCATAATAGAATAGTTTGGCTTGTGTTTGGTATACTTGGAAGCTATTTGGTAACAAAAAGATGTTCTAAAAACACACTGTTCCGCTTGCAAAAATAACAAATGAAAAATATCAATAATAACAATGACAGCAGCAACAATATCCAAGTCTGTGTGTGCGGAAATTTCATTATCTCGTAATTATTTTCAACTCATTCATCCCATTCCAAGTACATTGAGTTCTAAGGCGATTTAACGTTCAAGCACTGAGCTAAATATGAATAAGAAATAAGAAATGAGAAACGATGTCACTCCATGCTTTTCAGCTTTTTTTTTCACAATGTTCCAGCCGGCAACGTAAAGGTCGATGTCGTAACGCTTTTGTTGCAACATTTTAATTTTTTCGGAGGCAATTTGTGTCGCTTTGTAAATTTCCCGCCTAAAAGCTTTGTCACGGTATTCCAGAGTGTTTGTTCACTTTTGTGTATATCTAACCCGACTTTGTTGAGGGTATTGTGAACATTTTTTTCATAATTCCACCTTTTCTGCCAATTCATTGTGCAAGTATGTATGTATTTGTGTATGTCTGGGAACTGGGCGAATGGTATGCGCTCATGGCATCCATAATGGCAACGGTTCGCTTAGCACAACAACAGCAATTTAGCTGAAATTTCTTTAACGCGGAAATAGCATTCAAATCTCATAGTCCTCTGCTCAAATTATTCATTCGTTATTCATTTTCTTGAATTATTGTTGCTGTGTGAATCTCCAAAGCTTAAATATGTAGTCATCGCCGTACATACATATACAGCCGTCGAGTTTAGGATAAAGTTATGACTGCTGGGAAGCCCTTTCCGTAGCATTTAGCTCTACTTACGCTGTTGTTATATTCGCGTTGGTGGATGTGGCCAAATACATAATTCTTACTTCTTTGTACCTTTTATGCCGTGCGTGGGTGTGAGCTCCCACCAATTCGATTTACCAAACCCTTTTACAAAATTTTTTGCCTTACAATAAATTGCCACGTACTTAATAAAATATTTAAATTGAAAAATTAAAAATTTAAATTTGCCGCATTTTTCTAACTGCGGCGTTGGAGCCGAGTATAAACATACATACATACATATATGTATATGTACATTTATGCGCGTTCCGAGAAAATGGTGATACGGCATTTTTGATTGCATTGTTTTCGAATCTGAAAATTTTGTAAAAGTCTTAATTTAAAAATATTCCTTGTAAAACACTTTCATAATCATTTAAGTGCATTTATAGCATCTGGTGATACTTTTAAGAGCGCGAAGGGCGTTCAGAAACAAAGTGTAGAAACCGTGTTTGAGTAGAAGTTAGGCAAAAGCGTTTTACCGAAAAATACGGCGAGCCAAATGTTAGTTTTGCGATGTAGTTATACTCGCGAAACCATTAGATAAATACATTAACCTAGTTAATAGAAAATTCCTGTTTCTAGGAAATGGGTAATGCCAGTAAAGAAACGTTCCTTTCGTATTCGTAAAAGGCTTGAAAATGATTTTCGTTTCTGAGATCCTAGGCTCGATTTCCATCTGACGGAGTATGTACAAACATATACAAAGATTTTCTTAATACTAAAATAATTACTGAAACTATTTTGTGGTTTTGCTTTAATTTCCATATCTTTAAAAAAGATAACACAAAAATACTTTTAAGACGCAGTGAAACGCCGCGGGTATTTGCTAGTAAAAAAATAAATAAATCAAACCAAGCCGGCAGACTTATCATTTTGTCGCGGGATGTTCATAGTTAAGTGCATATATTTATATTATGCAAACGTAACTTGTAGCTTGGTTATTAAAATTTAAAAAAATGATTGTGGTATGTTCTTAAAGGGTACAATAATATTAATAAAGTGCTTTGAATAATTAAACTTTGAATGCATACTACATGCATACTTGTTTATTATCGAATGTCCTTTTAGAACTTTATCCTTTAATATCCTTGAACATTCGTAAAGGTCGTTTTTGAAAATAAAAATNCTAGCGGCCATTATATTTTTTGGAAGTAAGCTGATTTCACGAAACTTCGCATTAAATACAATTCCCACAGTATAAGATTTCTATAAAACTCAGCAGCCAAAACTACTCTTCGGTGGAAGAAATCTAAACCGCCTAACCTTCTTGGGAAAATGACAACACTACTTTAGATTTGGTGTCCGTTAATTCTCGTCAAACAAATTCTGTGGTATTCAGTATGAGTTCGACTCTAATTCAAACCATCTGTGATAAATCGGTCTAATTATCTACGCGTAGGCCCGGCGGCATTAACCAGAGCTAATAATAGGAGCAAGAAGATACTGATTTTTGTGAGTTTTTTTTTTAAATAATACAGTTTGAATCCCTGATAGTATTACAGACCTAGTTCCGATCTTAGATTTCATACAAATTAAGCTTTTATCAGAAAAAAGTTGAGGTTGTTCATCATCATGTTGGTTATCAGGTTATCCGGTTAAAATTTATTATTGTGTAGTGTATTTTAGTGTGNCCTAACCTTCTTGGGAAAATGACAACACTACTTTAGATTTGGTGTCCGTTAATTCTCGTCACACAAATTCTGTGGTATTCAGTATGAGTTGTACTCTAATTCAAACCATCTGTGATAAATCGGCCTAATTATCTACGCGTAGGCCCGGCAGCATTAACCAGAGCTAATAATAGGAGCAAGAAGATATTGATTTTTGTGACTTTTTTTTTTAATAATACAGGTTAAATCCCTGATAGTATTACAGACCTAGTTCCGATTTTAGATTTCATACAAATTTAGCTTTTATCAGAAAAAAGTTGAGGTTGTTCATCATCATGTTGGTTATCAGGTTATCCGGTTAAAATTTATTATTGTGTAGGGTATTTTAGTGTTGTAAACTGAATAAAAAATATAACCACATAATCTGATAATCAGGCAAGCGTGAACAACCTCATATAAAGAAGTGCATACCAGTATATCAAAAAGGAGATGGTTGGACGACCGTATAAAGCCTTTGATTGACCTGGAAGTTTTCCCGATCTACATAAGTTTTATGGATTCTAGAAACCGATTGCGCCTGAAGTTTATGCAAAACAAAATTGTACCGGACAGTTGGAGACTNTATCAAAAAGGAGATGGTTGGACGACCGTATAAAGCCTTTGATTGACCTGCAAGTTTTCCCGATCTACATAAGTTTTATGGAGAACTTCTAGAAACCGATTGCGCCTGAAGTTTATGCAAAACAAAATTGTACCGGACAGTTGGAGACGTAAAATGGTCCAATCGCACATTTGGCGAAAAAGTCTGTCCAAATTATTAAAATGTACCATTAGTTAGCTTTTACGACCTTCCTACCCTCAAGGGAAGAGTGCAAGCAAGGCGTTCCCATCACCTCGGAATCTCCCTTAGCTTTTGTTTCCCGGATCACTGTCGCGTTTTTCAGGCGGAAATGTTGGTAATCGACAGGGCCACGAAAATTGTCAAGTGTGATGTGATACGCCAAGTTGATATCTATATCTTCACTGACAGCCAGGCGGTCATAAAATCCCTAACGATTTAGTCGAAAACCTCTATGGTAGCCATGAAATGCCGCACATCTCATAACGAGATGGCTGAGTCGTTTCGCCCAAAGGTGATATGGGTTGAGGGACACTGCCACATAGATAAGAATAGTAAGGCCGATGAACTGGTGTGACTTCGCACAAAGCTTCCTATTGGAAGTTCCTAAATTTACCGCGAAGTTCAAAATGGTTTAAGTTGGGATTGGTAGTCGCTGACCCCACACGCGGCATCGCAATGANTTCCTACCCTCAAGGGAAGAGTGCAAGCAAGGCGTTCCCATCACCTCGGAGTCTCCTTTAGCTTTTGTCTCACGGATCACTGTCGCGTTTTTTAGGCGGAAATGTTGGTAATCGACAGGGCCACGAAAATGATAAGGTGTGATATGATACGCCAAGTTGATATCTATATCTTCACTGACAGCTAGGCGGTCATAAAATCCCTAACGAATTAGTCGAAAACCTCCATGGTAGCCATGAAATGGCGCACATCTCATAACGAGATGACTGAGTCGTTTCGCCCAAAGGTGATATGGGTTGAGGGACACTGCCACATAGATAAGAATAGTAAGGCCGATGAACTGGTGCGATTTCGCACAAAACTTCCTATTGGAAGTTCCTAAATTTACCGCGAACTTCAAACTGGTTTAAGTTGGGATTGGTAGTCGCTGACCCCACACGCGGCATCACAATGGTCCCTTTGCCTGAGTGTGACCGCGACAACCTAACCTAACATTAACTATTAACTCTTTTCCAAAAACAAATGCATTTTTGTTACAATTTGAGGAAGCGAAGATAGCTCAAGTTAAAAACAAATCACAATATTCTAATCGAAGTTAAACTGTTCCTTGTTGCTGACTACTTACGGCGATTTCGATAGATAGAAAGTTGAATAAAGCACTGCTCTGCTGACTGTTAATAATATTTTGTCACCTAACTTATAGTTAGAAAAAATATGAAGAAAAAGCTGCAAAGAGTAACCACTACGAGAGGCAAGATGGAGTACTATTGTATAACAAAGGTAGNACTGGTGCGATTTCGCACAAAACTTCCTATTGGAAGTTCCTAAATTTACCGCGAACTTCAAACTGGTTTAAGTTGGGATTGGTAGTCGCTGACCCCACACGCGGCATCACAATGGTCCCTTTGCCTGAGTGTGACCGCGACAACCTAACCTAACATTAACTATTAACTCTTTTCCAAAAACAAATGCATTTTTGTTACAATTTGAGGAAGCGAAGATAGCTCAAGTTAAAAACAAATCATAATATTCTAATCGAAGCTTAACTGTTCCTTGTTGCTGACTACTTACGGTGATTTCGATAGATATAAAGCTGAATAAAGCACTGCTTTGCTGACTGTTAATAGTATTTTGTCCCCAACTTATAGTTAGAAAAAATATGAAGAAGAAGCTGCAAAGAGTAACCGCTACGAGAGGCAAGATGGAGTACTATTGTATAACAACGGTGGAGTAACTATATACTTGAATCGTACATATGTATGTATGTACGAGTATGTCAGAATGATATGGGGTTTATGGGGGCTCGACGTCCAGAGTGTTTTAAAAGACTAGTAGAAAGCAGCTCTTATTCGGATAACGATTCCATAAACATAAGTGCAGTATCAAAATAAATACTCCTTTTTACAACCAAATTTGTTAAAATATTGATAGTCGATGTATTGATTTTGCACTTAAAGCTTTTGTTGAGTAAAAGCTCCTCCATAATGCAAGGCCTTAAAACTTTCTTTAAAAACGGCTTTTATAAATTGTTATATTAAATATATGTATCTTTATGTATTTCTCAAAGTGTAATCAAATTTGTTTAGGCCTGAGGAAATACACAAATGTTGAG
>NW_016178104.1:0-8063 GCF_001687245.7 Rhagoletis zephyria
TTTGATCCGACACAAGCACGCGCCTGCCTCCGCAAGCATCCCCTCTGTCAAGTGCTTAATATATTTCTGTTCCTCTTTCCATTTTGTTCTTATTTTTTCATTTTGCTTTGAACTATGGTCAATTTGCTCAAAGTGTGGTGGCACGGAAAAATTTTTGGTATGGTGGCAGCCGACACTTCTCTACCGACACCGTCGGTCGAGTGGTGCACTCGTCGANTGCACCCCAAAATTTCTGGCAGAAATTAGTTCACAGAGAAAATGCGCCTTCTCATTCATATACGTTCTCTGGTTTAGTGTTCCGAAACACTTTGAAAAAATTGGGTATTGGTACAATGTGCCGGACATTTTTTTGGGACGATTTTCGATTCCGGTTTGGCATTTGAATACGAAAACGGTTCGTTTCGAAGCCCGAAAAAACCGGTTTTTTGTTCAAAAAGGGTTTTGTCGCTTAACAGAGAAAATGTTACTCATACGCCATGTGCCTACAAGTATGTATGCGTATGGCCATGTACGCTGTGGTGTATGAGTAACATTATTTCCTACACCTACATATGTATTTCATACAAAAAATTATTGCACATTTTCATTTGACCAGTTACAACTTGTTTATTCATCCATCGATTTTCATAGTTGCTAGCTTGATTTTTTTGAAAAACTTCTGTTATTTTTATAGTTTTTCCGTGTTATTTTTTTTTTAATTAAAATATCATGCGAAAATTACCTGATCTAGAAACAAGGTATACAGATCCATAATCTACTACACAATATTAGGTTCGCGTGTTTCGGCGTTTCTTTGTGTCATTTCAAAACTTGAAATTTTCCCAACAGTGTTATGGAAAAAACTGTGAAAAATCAAACGCGTAAGGCCTCATGCTTCATTTTTTTGTTAGCTAAACTCATTTATTTTATTTTTCTTCGTAAAATAAAATTTTAAAATATTCCAACGTGCAGTCACCATGGCGTATAAGCAACTAAGAAATCCATTTTTCCTCCTAATTATTTTCCATGAAGCTTCAGTGACATTAACATTTGCAACAGAGTCGAAAAATATGGGCGAAAAAATTATTTTAAAATGTTTAAAATAGCTTATATTGAATTGTATGGTAAAATCCCTCATAGCCCTTTCTTCTCATCCCATTTACTTGTACATAACATTTAACGCCATTCATGTTCATTTATCTAAATCACACATCGCCGCCGTTTTCTTGAGCATGTGTATTTGCAAGTGTTTTTATGTACATATGTAGTATGTTTCAATGACGTCATCCGCATAGCACACCCCAAAAACAGGAATATGTATTTTACATTCACAGCCAATTTTATTTTTAACATCTCTTTTTCTGCATTCAACATCAAACAAGTTCGGGTAAATGAGCACAAGGGCATTTAAAGGGAGTAATGCGAAAGCATTGAAAAGCGTATGTGTGTGTGTGTGTAACAATGGAAAGTTCTATGCGAGAAGTACATAGCGACACCTTAAATGTAAAAGGCCCTATTTAAAAAATTTAAAATTTTGCAAAAGAAGCCAACAACTTTTAACAATTACTTTGTAAATGCGCAGCGAGCTGTTCTAAATGTGCTAACAAATTATATATATATATATATTTAGATATGGCTTTAAAGTTTTCGTAGCGATTTAACTTAGCACCATGTAACTGAATATATAAACACTGCATTTACAAAGAAAAATTTCAAAAAGCTATTTTCTTTTGGTGATGACGATATGTACTAACATAAATATATATGTATGATTCTTAACTTTTCTTATTTTACATTGCATTTAAATTGTTGCGGAAAAGAGTATAAATGAAAGCCGCGAAATAAAGGCTGCATTTCTTTATTCATTCTGAACGTTTGGAATAAACTTTTTTGTTTACTTATTCTTTAGAACGTTCCTGATGATATGTTAACGTATATTTCAAACGCAATCTGTTTATTTCGGCTGTGAAATGGGATTATCCGGAATGTATAAAGAAACGCAAACAAAGTTTTACGATCGGTTTGGGTAAGGTTTAGCCACTTAACCGCCCTTTATTTTCGCCGCTACTGAATTCTATAAACTGTCAGTTTTTACACAATTTAAAATGTACATGTGGATTTAAAAATATCATGAAAATTGTGTTGCTAGCTTCATGTTGCCAACATGTTGCAAGCTTTTTCACAGCGCGAACAGAACACTATCTTGCTGAGGAAATGTTGTGGAATTTCACATTTATTTCACAGAAGGAAATTTATATGCAATTTGACAGCGTTTTCATGTGAAACAGGAACAGAATACTATGCTTAAAAAATAAAAAAAAAACTTGTTTTTGCTTGCAATTATGTATATTTCCAAGGCGTTCAACCAAATGGCATGTTCATAATTTTTATATATGTATGTATCTAAAACAATGGCAAACAAAACAAGATAAACCAATGTGTATGCATATAAATAGTAACTACATGCATACATCTACACATATTTGAAGGGCACATTAATGTAACTTTATAGAAGTCATTACAGTAAAAGTGCTAACACGAGCCCTTATAAGCACACGCCTTTTTCTCATATTCGTAAGTACAATTGCTGCACCCATACATGCGTACGATGACCATATTTGTGCCAGCCGAATAGGGACAAAAAATTATTTGAACTACATTCCTCGTCATTTGAATGACACACCCCTTTAATGCTTAGTAACGGGTGATTTTTTAAGAGCTTGATACCTTTTTTTTTAAAAAAAACGCATAAAATTTGCAAAATCTCATCGGTTCTTTATTTGAAACGTTAGATTGGTCCATGACATTTACTTTTTGAAGATAATTTCATTTAAATGTTGACCGCGGCTGCGTCTTAGGTGGTCCATTCGGAAAGTCCAATTTTGGGCAACTTTTTCGAGCATTTCGGCCGGAATAGCCCGAATTTCTTCGGAAATGTTGTCTTCCAAAGCTGGAATAGTTGCTGGCTTATTTCTGTAGACTTTAGACTTGACGTAGCCCCACAAAAAATAGTCTAAAGGCGTCAAATCGCATGATCTTGGTGGCCAACTTACCGGTCCATTTCTTGAGATGAATTGTTCTCCGAAGTTTTCCCTCAAAATGGCCATAGAATCGCGAGCTGTGTGGCATGNAATTTACTTAGTAATTTCGTTTTTTTTTATGTAGCATACTCTACAAGAAAAAAACGTGTAAATCCGATTTTAGAATTTTACACAAATTAAGAAAACTGCCAAAAATGGGTGCGCTAACCGAATAAAATAAATAAGTTAATAATAGTCGTCATCAATTCGCCAATTCACTGCTATGTCACTACTTGTATGTCAAAGTAACAACAATGCTAGCAACGATAGCGAGTTGTGTTGTACCGCCACTCGCCACACTATTTCGAATATCGCTAGCTTAGAGTGAAAATGTTGCTAAGTCCACTTTTTATGAAAACTCATATTTTAATACAGGCGAACACATAAATTTAAAATGCATTGTTTCGTAAAAAATAAAGGCACTTTTTTTATGTATTCTCTTTTATAATCAATAAAAAGAAAATTTTCTAAGTCACAAATAAGCATCGAAAATTCGATAAGGCCAAAATAATACGAAACCTTTGAATATAGCTGGAATTCCTCTAATTCATACGAACTTTTGCTTTGCTTTGAACAGGCAAAATGTTGTATTCAAAGTTTTGCAAAATACCTGAAGAAACGGGCTATAAGAATTTTGTTTCCTCTCCTGTAAAATTTTTTAGTTTTGTGCCCCAATAAAATAAATGACTACCAGGAAAACTGTCGAATACAAGACGTCTGGTCACCGTACCCATGCGACACGTGCAAAACGAAGTACCTACCTTACATTGGCAACATTAAAATTTACATACTTGCATACCTAATTGCGCATTAACATGAACGTAAAAGTACAAGTGGCTTTAGAGCCGATCAGATTCCCTGCTTGAAAGTGGCACAAGCACAGGTTTGCAACTCATTTGCGTTTAATATTGTATGAATGTGCATCACATAAAATTAAGTAGACCGACACGTGTTTACGAATCAACCGCTTAAGAACAAGTTAAGCTAATAAGTACTTTCAAATCGATGTCTTAAGCTAAGATACTTAGCTTCACTAGGCACACGTGTGGAGAATATACATTTTTATCTTAACTAAGTAATTATTTAAAAAAATTTAAATAATTGATAGATAGCCTGTAGCAAAATACATACGTACTTAATAGGCATATATGTATGTATGCACATCTGAAAGTAAATATGTATGTACGTATGTATGTCAAATTTGTCTATGGGTCAGTCGCTCAATAGATAGATGTCATTGGCATCTGAAAGTTTCCCAAGTGTCTCTCTTTCGTTGATTGGATACATTCTCCCTCTAAGTTATTCCTTTTTAGGTTAGCAACTATCAGTGCATGCCGACACACCTATGTATGTATGAATGTAAATAAATATATCTCGCTATTCCACATCAACAATTACAAATGTGGAATTCTTCATTAAAATAAGTAAATAAATAAATAACCTGTATATATGTGTATTTCGTTGCTATTTTTATGTTACGAAAAAAAATGTCAATGAATTATGGCTACAACCATGGTGACAAATTATACAGATTGCTCATACGCCCGGGCGACCAAAGCAGTGAAATGTTACTACTTTTTTGTATATACTCGTATATATGTGCCACATATGAGAATTTAATAAGACGTATCGTGTAAGAATGCCTTTACTAGATATGCGACTTTTTCCTTTTTGATAAATATTTATTCGGTATAGACGACTGTCTGTTGAGTTCAATTCAATGTTAATTCGCAAGCAAAATAAACATCATAAGTTTGTTGTCATTAACGTTTTTTTTTTTTTTTATTTGCAATTTTTCTTTTCTCCTGAAAAAAATATATGGCAACCAAGTCTTAATAATTTTAAAGACCTTAATTTCTATCATTGATTATAATTATCGTTAGATATTTTAAATAAAAAAAAATATTAATGAGTTAGATGGCAACCCTTTTCTAATGACTGTTTCGATATTCTTACAATCGAAAAGAACCAATGAAGTCCAAAAATAGTAGCCATAAAATAACGACATAATAGAATGGAAATTACAAAAAAAAGTTTAAACAGTTATTTTAGAATTTTAGTAAAAAAAATTGTTGAACTCAACCATATTCAAAAAAATTTTTGATGGGGCCACCCTATTTTGCAAATTTAAAGTATCACTCAATAAAAACCCATCCAGCTTTTAATATTTTGTTTGCTTAATTTTTGTTAATTTGAAACTATAATATTTTGGTCATATTTTAATTACATACTGGCAACCCTAATCGAATTTTTCTTTTAAGCGCTTATTTTTTTTTTAATCATAGTGCTATACTATATTAAGCGTACGAATTTTAAATTTAAATAAAATCAATTATTTGTATGGCAACCCTATTTTTAACCTTTTCACAGACCAATCTACACACTATGCTAATGTGTCCAAATGCCCACTTAACAACTAAAAATTACTTTATTTTTTGTATTAAAATACCAACTTGGCAATCCTAACGAAAAAAGGTGTTTTTTGCAATCAAATAATGTATACTGAAATATTTGCAAAATAATAGCCTTAAAATCTACATACCTCAGATTTATACATTTAGGTATTTATTTTGTTTTATAAAATGAGTGGCAAGCCTAAAAACTTTTGTTAAGAAAGATATAGTTTTAAATTGGTTAAAAATTGTTCATCAACAAAAGCAGCTGATAAAATTTTTCTTATGTATGTACACTACATATGTATGTACATTTGCAATCTTATATCTATGGTTTAAGGTTAACATTTGCCTTAACCGGGCGTTAGAGCAAATCGCTAAAAACAAAAAACCTCTCTAACAAACTGGTCGAAATTTGAGAAACAAAAGTTCAAAGAACGACTAAATTTTTGCTATTTTCTTTTATGATGTATAAATACATAGTACAAGAAAGGAAAACCTCAAATGGTAATAAATCGAAAATCACAAACAGACATGGCAATTTTATTTCTACGTACGTAGGTAAATATGTATGTGCTTACATTCATTTAAGCATATGTATGTGTGTTGTGTCGCTGTATAAGTTTTCCCACACATTTACAACATACTTATATGGATTTATTTGTCGATTTCATTGACTTATGTATCACAAGTGTTTGTCACCTAAATATTTATTTAGTTGTTATCCCCGTGTGTGCAGTGAAGTGTTTGTGATGGCATGGAATCCCTAATAGTGTGACCCGTCGCACAAGCACATGCATATGTATATGTAGGTAAGTATGTAAGTGTACGTACACATACTCATGCTTGTAGTTAATTGCACATATGGCAATGCCTAAGGTCTTTCACCAGGCGCGCCATCACTGTGTAGGCGCATCACCTGAAGAATTTCACACCTTTTATTAGGTTTCTTAAATGGGTGTTTGGCATAATATTTCAAGGAGGATATTTGAGGTGTATTTAACATTTGATAACTGAAATAAATTCATACGTGTTTTTAAAAATAATTAGCCAGTAGTAGGGATTATGAAGACTTGCCGCTAGAGGAGTGGATGTTAGAATCTTACGAAAGCTTTTCCCCTTCGCCTTCCTTACCTTTAATATTTGAAATCTGAATATCCTTCTGCACACATAAGGTTAAATGCATTGAATAAGCGGATAACCATGATAAATAATTCGACTTGCTCAAAGTTACTAAACAAAGAAATGTTTATTTATAGCACAACTTTTAGTTATGATTACTATTTTAATATATAAATAGTACATATGTATGTAGGTAGTTACATGCCAATATTCAAACCAATTCAATAAATCTAAAAATAAAGTTTTTCGCCCACGATAAGCACATGTTAGACAAAAACTTTAAAATTCCACAAATTCAATTCTCGTAATACTTATGTATGTATATAAAGTTTACCCAAGCATGGCATAACTTTAATCCTCTTAAAATTTATTTTAAAGCATGCTAAAAATATTTATGCACATATTTTTGAGCATTAAGCTGACTCACCAAAAAAAACAGTTATCCCTTCCAAGAGAATTACAAAATTTGCAGTCATATTTTTGTAGGAAAATAAATGGTTTTAAATGACGGTTTGGAAATGAAAGTCATTAACGAGTTTTTTTTTTTTTTAATTCAAGGGCAGTTAAATTTTAAAAGCTACCTGAAAAAACGGTCCCAAATATGTAGGCTAATTCATGTAATTCGATTGAAAAAGGTAACCTTATTTTTTATTGTACATAAGTGCATACATAAATAGAGCGCTAGGCATCTTAATGTATGTAGAATATACAGCAATGTTGGCGGGAAACCCCACATTGCGTCTAGCTGAAAATCAATTTCCACCCAAAACAGCTATGTTCATAATGTGATTATTGCATATACATACATACATACATATGTACACACATACATACATAGTAAAGCAGAAGTGTGGTGTATAATTTTCAAATAATATAAAAGTATGTAAATGTTTGGTTAAATGTTTTTCATAGCGGAGCTTCGACACAACCAAGCGGCACCATTATTAATGTAAGCATGCATATGACTACCCTGCAGGGAATGCTAGTAAGTGTGAACAAGAATATTAGCACTTAGCTTTTCAGCTCAACCACTAGGGCGTCTACCATCTGTTTCCCATGCTGGCAACTGATATTTTCAACATGGCGAGGTCATCAAAAGTGACAATTGTCCGCCTATGCATCAGCAGCTAGCGGTAGAAATACTAGTAAATAGCAGGCGTGATTCAATTATTAAAGGTTGGATAAGTATTGACATTTGCGTTTTCTGCCTGACCTATAAGGTCGCATTTGAAAAGTATAGAGGAAGAGGAAATACTTTGATCCCCTTTTTTAAAAAGGTAGTAGAAAAGTTGGCAGAGATGAGTGCATACGTATAAAATATGAATTCAATATTTAAAACAGCTTCCACTGTTCTACTCAATTGTGAAAAAAAAAAATTAAATTACACAGTCTACTAAATAAAGCAGGGATGGGCGAAATCAAGAAAATGAATAATTGAATTAAAAAAAAATAAGAATAAATTTTCATTCATCATTTCAAAAATTTTGAA
>NW_016178105.1:0-8063 GCF_001687245.7 Rhagoletis zephyria
ATAGCCCCCATACCTTAAGGTAAGACGTATTCTACGTCAAAAACGTGCTTTTAAAAGTGAAAGGTCAAGGTAGGCAAAATAGATCTAGCAATAAGAGCAGTAGATGCATAATATGTTCACACGCTATACCCATAGAACGAAAGTAAATTTCGAAGAGAACGTTACATCTTATTCTTTCCAGCAAATAGCGACAATCAATTACACCATTGATGATATTATATATAAAAGTAGGACTTAGGACAAACCTCCGATTTTCCAGAGATTTCAGATTTATAAGCATACGACGAGAAGACTTAGTTTAAGAAGCGAAGAGCGTATTTGAGAAATATTTTTTGAACACATTCTATTCTTTTGGTGGTGAGATGATTAGTAAAAATAGGCATATTGAAGATGTGGCTGAATAAATAATGTAAAGGGAAGATTAAAGTGGAATGGGTCGGAAATCTTAGCGGTGGCGGTTTAGAAATAAAAGAGACTGATGCCTTGCATTGATGCATTTATGAAGTCAGCCAAACTCTCTTGTGTAACACCAGAAGTTGCAAGAAAAGCGCTCGAAGTCGCATATCACAAGAAAACCGAGTGAAAGCTCAGACAGGCAAGTTTGGTAGATAGCATTATATGCGATACTTTGTCGAATGCTTTTGTGAAGTGAAGAGAACTTATGTATTGACATGGCAGTTAGCCCATCAACATCCATATGCCTTCAGTGGAAAGGATTTAATCTCCGAAGTCAATAGAGGAATTACTGTTAAACCGTTAGTCATTGGAAATGTCGCCCTCCTGAGCAAAATTTTAATGAAAAAAATTCAGAGAACTAATTAGGATTGCCANCGCTGTGGTGTAGTGGGAAGCAGTGCGCGCTTCCACTCCGCAACGCCTGGGTTCAAGCCCTGGTCAAAGCAACATCGCAAAAAATATAGAAACAGGTTTTTTCTTAACAGCGGTCGTCCCTCGGCAGGCAATGGCAAACCTCCGAGTGTATTTCTGCTATGAAAAACAACTTCGCATAAAAATATAATCGCCGTTCGGAGTCGGCGTAAAACTGTAGGTAGACTTAAACTTTTTATAAAACTAATTTTTAATATGTTTAAGGGAGTGGGTTTTTGAGTTACTTAATTAGTATTTGTTTTATAATTTGATTGGTTGGTTGAGATACAACTTGCAGTGAAATCGATTAACTCGTTTTATCAAAAAGAATTTTTTAAACTAAATTTGAATGATCAATACCATTTAGTTAAATAAAATGAGAGAAAAACTAGGTGTGAGATATTCAAGCTCTAGTTTTGAATTAACTTAAAAACGCTTAAGACTTTTCTCAAAGTTTCTATTCTAGACTTATATTAGCAAAGTTTCTATTCTAGACTTAGTTAGCAAAGGAAAATAAAAGGTGTTAAAAGTTGGTGCCCACCGGGGTATATGTAGGTATGTTTATATATTTAAATGTATATATTCTTTTTATTAACACTTATTGCTTAAGTTGGTGCACTGCTATTTAATAAATCAACGCACGTTTTGCACTTCACTAAATCATAAATCAAGCGCTTACATCAGGATAGAGGCATGTCTTAGGTAATAAAAAAAAAATCATGTATGGCTTTACGAGTGATGGACAATGTAAAAGATATGAGAGCAGAAATGCGAGAAAGGCTATTAAAAGTAAACGAAAGAGTGGGCAGAAAATAAAAATAAACTGTAAAAGTGAATTAAAGAAACAGAAAATAAACAAAAAGAAGACGCGGCGCTGCACAGTGCTTCTCTTGCATATAAAATATGGACAAAAATATAATTATGAACAGATTTAAATGCAAATTCGTTTCTTAGTGTATTTGAGGACTCTGAATTCAAAAATGCAATTTTTTTTACAACTTTCATAATTTCAATGCGAATGCAGTTTTATCTGGAAAATATGTGTTGTTGCAGAATTTATTGAAAGGATTGGCCTGTAGGTGTGCAATAAGGTTTTAATTTTTTAAAGGGTTGCCACTTGTAAAAAAATTTTATTCAATAATTTAGTAAGTTAAATGCCATTATTACAATATGAGGGTCAATCGAAATGGTTTTGAAAAGTTTTTATTTTTGGGCAATACGCATGAGGGTTACCACCTGTTTAAAAAGTCAAATTTAACTTGAACTATGATAATTTTGTAATTATAATTTCAATCAGAATACGGGTGTCAGACGTCCGAAATTTAGGAAGTTTTTAACTCAAAAATATTTTGAATAGCGTTGCCACCTGTTTAAAAAGTCGAACTTATTTCAAGAATACACAAGTTACTTACAAAAAAAAAAGCTTCAAGTAATCTTCAGTTTGATCATCTAAAATATTTTTGGGATATTTAAAGAGGGTGGCCAGCTATTTTAAAAGTTGAATTGAAATTATTTAATAAGTTAAAAGAATTTTCAATGAATGGGTATCAATCAATTTGCTTGAAAAGGCTTTATTTCTAAACTATGTATATCGAAGAGGGTTACCACCTGCTTAAAAAGTCAAATTGAGCTTAAATCGTCAGTTAATTGAAATACAAACATACATACGTATCGCATTTGTGAGATTAAAGAGAAGTAAGAGGGGTTTAGTTTGAAAGAAGGTTGCCAGCTATTCAAAAAGTTAAACTCAAATTAATTCACAAGTTAATTGAAATACCTATCACAATATGGGTGTCAGACGAGAGAACTTTAGGAAGGTTTTAGCTAGAAAATATTTTGAATAGGGTTGCCACCTCTTTTTAAAGCCGAATTTAATTAAATTATGCAAAAGTTGTCTATGTATGTATGTATACGAAATATTAAAACAAGTATGGCAAAATTTCTTTTCCATGAAAAGCCTACGCATGACTGTGCTCTGATTAAAATTCTTAGCTTTAAATTGGTTAACTTTAGTGGCTTGCTGGCGGCATATAATTTTTTTTATGGAGAAATTTGGGTTTAATTATTTTTAGTGGTTAAATTACCTTCAAAACGTACCCAACACGTTCATAGTGCAGACAACGTATTTTTCGAATTTTTGTCACAATGGCGGCACTGTACGCTGAGGCGGATGTATTGGATCGTGTTTTATTGGTGCCGCCAATAGTCAACAAATTAGCATTTACATATAAACATATTTACATAAAATGTATGTACAGTGCGGTGGAGTGGAAATGTACAAAGCGGTATTTTCTGTTTGCACTTGTGTATGTGATGTATGTATGTATGTTATTACGTATACGTATATACGCAGTTTTTGGTTTCTATCCCCCTTTTTGCTTTATTTTCGTCGATTGACCGGAAACATATGTATATACGAAACATCACAAATGAAAAATCATATTTTTATTTGATGCGCCGCATACAACGCGGATGCGTAGAAAAGTTAAATAAGCGGAAAGCTAATACATGTGTGGGCTCAGAAATGAGCAAATGTAAACAGACGAATGCGCACATACATACATACACATACATAAAAATAATTTAATGAAATGGGGCTAGTAGTCAAGGGTTAAAAGCAAGATTGGCTAGGGCATCTAATAATTCAGCTGAAATTAACTTCGACATAATTATATGTGAGACAAAAAAAAAAAATCACACACAAAAATACGCGCACAAATCCAAATTTAATTTAGTAGTAAATAACTCTTAAACACGCGCACATTCATATCACTTGCGCCTCTAATTACATTAATTACCGGAATGGTCACCAGTACGCGTGCGCAGCTTGTCGCCATTATTACCTCATCGCACTACATGCATGTAGATTTTTATTTATGTAAGTACACGCACGCAGAGTCTACCTTTTCGTTGTAATGACTCACTCTTCCAGCTGCGCCGTGGCCTTACATATGTATGTCGGTCAGTACATTCATTCGTCGCCCATATTTGGTACAAATTTATTTATGCATTTTTTTTAAATTTATACATGTTTCTTTTTTTTAAATTTCGCAGTTATTTTGAAATTGTGTATCATAACGGTACAACTATGACTAAATACGCACACGGTCCGTTATTTCGGTAAGCTTTTGGTGGTCAATTCGTGGTGCCACACGGCGATATTGCGTCGCTATTTATGTATTTATAGTTTTCTCTTTGTCTGCGTTTGCTCACTGCGCGCCCAAACTCGGAAGGCGTGTGGGCGTTCGAAAGCAGAGGGGTACTAAGTCTAAGTACGGCTTAGTTATGAGGGCATTGAATTATTAGCGCACTATTCTTGCTTCGATGTGAGTGACTTATGCGGCAAGTGAAAAATTCAAATTCCAAAAGTCATTGAATGTGACATAATATTTAAAGGTATTATACGCACATGATATATGTATGTACATATGTATGTAAGTGTATGAATATGTAACGTACATAAGTAGAGTGAGAACATGGGTATCTAGTAAATTGCTATGACCAAAGTTGAGTAGCGCGATAAGTAAGCTTCGATTTTGTGAACATTTTTATTGGAAAAAACCGCCGAACTTTAGGTATATAGGATTAAAAAGATATGCCATTACAATGAAGTATTTTATTTTTTCGAATACCATTATTGTTAAAAGTGAGATCGATTACCACATTGTTAACAATGTAAATATGTATATGCATCGATAAGTGTTGAAAAAGTGAAACCAAATCCAAAATTTTATCGGTAAACTAACCTTAAGCCAAATATACTTAGCTATCGATAACACAGACAAATTAATAAATCGATAACACCGATAAGTATTTTTATCGATGATCTTAGCTAATACATTTGCATGCTGATGAAAATATTTATACAAAAGTACAAATCGATAACAATTTCGATATTTATCGACACCAATATGATAAAATTATCTATATCTATCGATATAATAGGCGAAAGGATTTTTTGTCTAGGACAAAAGATCTGTACCATTCACTCAATTTTCAAATATGAGATGTCAAATTAAAGCGCTTAGTAGATGTGCAAACTGGTTTTAGTTCTTCGAAAAGAGTTGCCACCTGTTGAAAAATTTAAGTCTATTACTTAATAACCAATGCCATCATGTCCGCAGCGTTCAGTCGACCTTCCGAAATGAGGTGTCAAATTGAAAGATTTGGTCTACAATTGCAATAAGGTTTAATTTTTGAAAAGAGCTGCCACCTTTTAAAAAATTATATTCAAATAATTTAAAAAAGTAAATCAATGAATACAAAATGGGTATCAATCTAAATGGGTTTTGAAAACTTTGTTTCTTAGCTGAACTATAGACGGGTTGCCACCTATTTAAAAAATCATATAAGGTAAGAAAAATGTGTGTCACCGTATGGGTGCCAAACGAAATAATTTTCAGAAAGTAGTAGTTTTAAAATATTTTGAATAGGGTTGCCACCAGCTAAAAATGTCGAGTTTAGCTCGAAATATCAAAAGAGTATTACGAAATTTTTATTTTAAACGCTAAGAATATTTTTGAGGTGTTGGAAGAGGGTAAAT
Organism: Rhagoletis zephyria; assembly: GCF_001687245.7. Taxonomy (NCBI): domain Eukaryota; kingdom Metazoa; phylum Arthropoda; class Insecta; order Diptera; family Tephritidae; genus Rhagoletis; species Rhagoletis zephyria. Next base: position 5,411 of record NW_016178105.1, read on the forward strand.
AAGTTATTAAAATATGGGTATCAATCGCAGGGGAAAAATTTTCTTTCTGCACTGTATTTAGCGGGGTTACCAAATCATTGAAAAATCTAATTCCACTGAATTCTTCAGTTAATTAAAATATGATATCGAAAATGAAGAAAAAATTTTTGCACATTCGATATTTTGACATTGTTGCGACGATATGTTTTTATAAAAAAAGTGGATTAATTAAAATTATCATTTTGTCAGGCAGTATCCTTATCGATGCCAGATCTATAAAAAAAATATATACTCAAGGTCATTGGTCACATAAATTGCTTTTTACCATTTTTAAGCTAAACGGTAGGTTTATCATAAAAATAGGTTAGACAAAAGTGTAGATCATGCAATTATCTCTAGAACCCGTTATGATACTTTTTTCCCTCAGAATCACTATTTCTGGTACACAATGACTCCATCGACATCGATATTGTAGTAATTCATTTAACTTATCAAATGCTTTGAATTAAAGTTAATTTTTTAACAGATGGCAGTACAAAAAAATTCAGTCTGCATGGGAGGTGTCATGGCCCTTTGTCTAATCGAGATAAGGGCTATCCTACATTTTAAGTTGGGCTAAATGAACATTAGAAATTTCCTGATTTTCTCGATATTTTAGCAAGCCATTTGTTTTGATTAACTATTTACTGCTATATACACTTATGAGTAGTATTAACGAGTCGCCGCTTTGCTGCACTTCCAACTGCTTGTTCCCTATCTCAAAAGATTTCCCCATATGAATTAGTTGTATTTAGAACCAAAATAAATTTTACAAATGAAGCATTTTGTGTGAGGATGAGCAAAGAACCTTTTTGACCTGGATTGTTGGTCATAATCGCCACTGAAACGCTTCTGCTTCGGGGTAATGTGAATAAATTAATTTCAAAACTATACAGAATTTTGTCTGAATAGATTTGAAAAGCTTGTAACAGTGAAGTGCGAGACCAATAACTGGATTCAATAGAAATACAAGTCTAATGTTTTGTTTTTATTGTAATATCTCTTGAGAAAAACGATTACAATAAGATGCCATTATCCACACAGCGCTTACTTTTACGTGATATATATATGTACATACATATGTCCATACATATACATGCGGATGTGCGACTTTCACATCGCTGCATAAATAGCACAACTCTTAACTAATTAAATTGAATTACACCGTTATATATGCAAACGAATCCTAATTGAAATATTAACTCAAGCTAAACACAGAACAAAAGACTTAAGACGCAAACCTGACAGTCAGCTGACTTTGAACAATACAAACACTTCGCATACACCACCACTTACGAACAAAGGCTTAAATATGTATAAACATATACCGGCGGTTAGCATTTTTTTTTGCTTTACTTTGCTTTACTCATGCTTTAGCTCTTTCTTCTTCTTTCCAGCTCATTAATTCAAAATGCCAATAGCCGCTACGAGTTCTCGTGTTGAGCAATAGATCTTTAGCTGTCAGTTGCTATCATGGCTGTACCTAGTACTTGCTGGCTATGCTAGGCATATTGTTGCTTTGGTCCGCTACTAGCTTTTGCGCTTGTTTTGTTTTTTTGTTTTTAGCTTGTTATATGCAATTCTGCCATTGTCCAAAGTATCTTAGCCTTATCATGCATCCAAGTCATTACCATCAACATCATAATCATCAAATCGCCTGACACTAATTTATGCTTCCACAGATTTCTTTCTGCTGTATATGTAGTTGTTGTTCGTGCCGACTATTTTTTGCCTTTTTGCTGTTGTTTTGATTTTTATTTCAAACTTTTCTGCAGATGCGCGTTTACAGCTTTTGATTTTTCCTTTTTTTCGTTTTTATTGTTTACTTACTACATTCCATTTCAGCCAGCGAATTAACCTTTTCATGACAGCTTAACATTCAGAAGACATGCAAGACACGTTGTGCGCATTGAGTTGTTGCAACGCCAAAATGCTGGTTCATTGGCTTGTGGGCTGTATATTACTGCTCTTTCTCCAGCGATTTCGTGGCGCTTGCCTTTATCTGATAAACTAGTTAAACATATAGTTAGCTAAAGCTTCTTTATTTTATTTAGAATACTTACATATATTTTAAATGCAAAATAAGTTCTTCAATAATAACTGTTACGTACAATATTTTAGCTCAATAAGACCCTGTCCTTTAGGGTGCGAAAACGGGATTTTTCCAAACTCCCTTTCTGTCTCCATAAAAGCAGAGTGTGGGATTGAAGTACCACTCATGATGAGGATTCAAAAAGAAGTCTGTAGCACTTTCCTTACCTTCATAGCTGTCCAGCAGTGTTTAAGCCTACCAGCCAATGTCGTAGCCAAGTTCATGTTAAACCATTATCATTTAACCACATTTCACAGTATGTGTAATTTTATCAATGTGTAAGCAACATAGACATACGTTTATTTCCCAAAAGCTCCTTCAACGGTAAAAAGTGAAGTGGTTTTGCATTGCGCCAAAAGGCACACAAAACGTGGACAATTGACCCCAAAGTAAAATATCCATGGCACCAAACTAAACTCCGCATTTGGTGAGACCATAAGGGAATTCTTTATCATGAGCTTCTACAAAGGGGTTGAGAGGTTACGAGGAAGCGGAACATATATATAACGGGTGATTTTTTTGAGGTTAGGATTTTCATGCATT
>NW_016178106.1:0-8063 GCF_001687245.7 Rhagoletis zephyria
TTTTCTACTTTGCTCCTAATTTTACATACAATAACTATGTGTCAATATGTAAATGTCTCGACCACCTCGTAACTGATAAAAACTTCGCTTCAGTGCTAAATGTTATACAAAAAAAAAATATATATATATTTGAATTTTCCAACCTAAGGCGCTTTAAGCAATCGCGTATCCCTTCTGTTGAAAGACTTTTAGCTTTGTTTCGTTCATTTATCCGCGGAAAATAAATATAAAGTTATTTTCGAAAACACATAACACATTAATATGAATGCCTCCCTGGTTCTCACAAGCTAAACAAGCTGCTCAGAATGGTGTAGGGTACATACGAGTGCATGTGTTCGTATAAATAGGAGTATGTAAGTGCATAAGTACATTGCGAACAATTGGCGGAAGCAATTTATACAACTCAAATCAACTCAAATAAGTGCAGTTTAAAAGTATGACTTCTGTTGGATTGACCTGTTTTTTGTTGGCACTCTTAGCTGGGCTTTCGGCGCAAGTGGCGTCAGCTAATACAACAACTCCAACTCCGCCACCGAGATGTAGGCCAGGACTTATTGTGGATTGTGCTCCACAAATTGAGGATTTGGTATGGGCCAAAGATGAAAATAACGAATGTAGAACGATTTTAAATCCGTGTTTTTACGCCCAAGCCAACTGCGACCGCTCTCGTCAGAGGCGCCCATGTGAGTAGGCGGAAATTTGAGATAAGATTTCAGTATAATTAAAGACACATACATACATAATTACAAAAAAAAACATAACGATTTTCCTTGCTTAGTGCTTCAGAGGATATCGCAGACAGAATGTCAATCATTGTGTGTAAATGATTGCTCCAATGCGCCGAGGGAAACAATCTGTGCACATCGTGGTGGAAGATATTGCACCTTCCCCAGCCAATGCGAGTGGAGGAAGCATCTGTGTAATACCGGCGAATGTGCGTATTTTATCTATTTGAGTATTTACATATTTCTATATTAACTATATGGAGTTGTTGGTTTCTTTACTTGTTTGCAGTCTGGTATCAAGAAGGCCCACTTCCTTGTGGACCAAATCCTGTTCCGTGCTTCGCTTAATGTTCTTGCTTTTTTCACTCGACTGTAAAATTTAACTTACGCATGAAAATATAAGTGCATTCATATGTACATACATACATATATCCCTAATTATTTTTAATACATACATGTTACATTAGGGTGCATAACCAAAAAAATTGCGAGCTTTCCACAGAAATTATAAATTTTTTTCATTTTTTAAGACTTTTACCAAAATATTTCGGAAAACATTAAGATTTACGTGAGCTAGACCGATTTGAAAATAGCTTCAAACTACTCCCACTACTTTGGTTCGATTGATTAAATTTTTAAGCTAAACCTTCTATCATCTGAGGTGCTTTTTTAGAAAAAAATATTTAAAAAATTTTTTTCTATAAACAACTTGATTTATGGGGAGTATTTTCGAATAGGTGCAGCTCACGCAAATCTTAATATTTGTCTAAATATATTTTGGCTGAAGTCTTAAAATACATATGTAAAATTATGTTTTATATTTCTGATGGAACATAGTAGGTACCGACTTTTGCAGCCTAATATACGTTTAATTTATGTACATAAGACCGCATCACCAAAAAAGTTGCGATTTTTCTGCCGGGATTACAATTTTTTTTTATTTTAAGACGTCTACGAAAATATTTCGGAAAAATATTACGATTTACATGAGCACGACCGACTTGAAAATAACTCCAGAAATGGAGTTTTTTATGAATAAAAAGAGTTTCTTAAAGAACTTTTTGAAAAAGTCCCCCCATATGACAAAACAGATTAAACTTAAAAAATCTGCATACAAATATTTAAAAATCTTTTCAACGGAATCGTAATAATACGATTTCTGATGTTGTTTTTTTTTACTTTTTTCGAAGAATGATTTACAAAAAAGCTTGTATAACTGGGCCAAAACTATTCTATTTTAAGAAACAATTTTTATTAATAAAAAATTCCATTTTTGAGGTATTTTCAAATCGGCCCAGCTCACGTAAATCTTAATATTTTTGCGAATTATTTTGGTGGACGTCTTAAAATATAATTCCAATGGAAACACAGTACCGTTTTTTTTTTTTGTTTGTAAGGGGAGTGATGCAGTCTAATGTACATACATTGTACATGCAAATAATCACAAGTGTTTTGGTATTTATTTATAGAATCACTTACATGCGTGCAATTTTAGTGCATTCACCAGATGTCGTTATTGTCGTAATAGCCTGAAGTCATATATATTTTTTAACGACGTTACGACATCTTGTGAAAATATGTAAAGCTACTTACGCAGGTGGTATTCGGCGGAAAAATTATAATTTTTTGAGCATTCAAAGTGATATTCGAATAAGAAAAATTCATTATAACTTTGTACGAAATTGGCAGTTTTTTACAAAACCAGCAAATACCCGGCGTGCTTCACGGCGCCTTAAATGTTTTTGTGCTGTTTGATATCCGTATTGTAATACATATTTCATTTATTTTATTAATTTAATTGTATACAATTTTTCAAACAGGTGGCAGCCCTCCTCAAAAATTTTGTGGGCAGTAAATTTTCATTAACCTCGCCTGTTTGATACCCATATTTAAGTATTCAATTTATCTTATCAATTCATTGTATTAAAATTTTCAAACAGGTGGCAACCTTCAATAAAAATATTTTCAGTTGTAAGCCTTCTCAAACCTCTTTCTTTTGACATCCATATTGCATTATTGACTTTATCTTATCAATTTACTTACACTTTTGATGGCGCAGAAATTCACAAGCAGTTACTAGTATGACGATGTATATCAACCCAATGCAGAGAAACAAGATGCCGCCTAAGAGAACCACGCTATGATCGGGCGCAACGATCGGGCGAATAGGTTAATATTATCCATAATAACATAAGAAAGACCGAAATACGTGAGCGCGAAGAGCTTGAGATATTGGGATACATGAAGAGATGTTGGAAGATAGGAAACACGACTACAAATTTTATTAGAAGGTTAAGCCATGCAAATTGTTGTAAATTAACCGGAATAAATATATTTTTATTCAGAAGAGTCAAACGAACTCAAAACTGATTAGTAGTTTCAATAATGTCTGCTCAGAAAGGCATTGAATTCGATTAATTCGGCGAATTCGATCGTGGCACGATCCAACAGTTATTTATTGATAGCTATCTTTCTTTGTAATTTCTTTTTTTTATGGATACTTTCAATTACTTTCAAAAAGTAACGCAAAGTGTCCTTCAAGGATCTACGAAAAGAAAAGCCCCGCATACTGGCGCCAAAAAGAGTGGTGGCCATGTTTATTTCACTAAACCAACTTTAGAAGAATTTAGAAATTACTGAATTAAAAATTTGGTATTTAGAGGTTCTTGAGTTTGCTCATTACAAATTTCAAATAAGGTTTTGCGAATTCAAAATGTAAAAACCTAATATGACGTCCGATATTTAAATAAATTATTGTCAAATGAAAAAATTTTATTGCGATATAGAACTCGAGATCAGTCAGCCTTAAAACCTAGTACGTTTAATTCTTGCGAAACTTTAAAAAATTCGTAAAATTCGTTACTAGCGTGTCTATCTATTTCATCAGTAGCGTTTAAAAAATATTTTCTTATTTTTAGAAAAATTAACAACCCATTTGACAGCTGTCAACTCTCAAAGTTTTAATTTGAAATGAAATTCGGAATCAGCATGTCTAAAAACCTAAGCAGTGATATTTTCAAAAAATTTTCTTATTTTTAGAGAAATTGGCATTCGATTTGACAGCCGTCAACTGTCAAACTAAAAATTGTAATTATTTTTGAGCTTTTTCATTGGTTGGAAAATAATAATCGTTATTTTCTGAGTTTACTCTATGCTTAGAAAATAAAACTTAATTGTTGGGAGTTTGACATGCAAATACACACAGATAATGACAAGATTAATATAAATGTAAAAATAAAGATTGCGATAACTATAAAGATGCTGGTGGTAATGGGATTAGTAATGGTAACGGAAATAGTAAAAGTTATGGTAAAGGTAATTGTAATGGTAAAGGTTATGGTAATGGTAATGGATTTGGGAATGGTAATGGCAAAAGTAGTGGCAATAGTCGATTTCGCGTTTAAATTCGTATTCGTGTCCGTACTTACATTCGTGTTCGTATTCGTTTCCGCATATGTCTTCGTCGTCTTATTCATACTAGTATTCGCCTTCGCCTTCGTTTTTTAATCAATTCCGTCTTCGTATTTGCCTCGGTGTTCCTTTTTTTCTTCGTCTTCGTATTCTTCATTTTGGTTTTCGTATCATACGACTCACGTTTTCCTCTTTCTATTCGTCTTCTTATTCGCTTTCACACGCATGTTTGCTATCGTTTACGTACTTTGGCTACGCCATCGAAATCGTACTCGATTTGCCTTAGGATTAGTCTTTAGCCTTAAGAGCGTCCCATATTTACTTTTAATGATAAAAGGATAAATATTTATTTGACGATTTTTTAGCTTCTTATGAAAAACACCAGAAACTACTTTTGCTTTCTAAGCAAACAAATACATAAACAAACATGCATAAAAAGAAAAATATTCCGACGAACTGATAAACTCCTCCTTTTCTGGAAGTTGGTTAAAAAACAAAACTTCTATGCTCCTATAAAAATTTAGGAACACTGCTAATTTCTTTATGATCCAATGATCGGTGCCAAATTAGTACGGCACCATCCTTGAAATACCACCTTTTCGAGAAAAATTTTAAAATTTTAAAATAAAGGTCGCTTATTCCTTAATTTGATGGTACGTTATGTAGCCTTGTACCTTAAAATTAAGGAATAAGCTTTCTTTTTATTTAAAATTCGTCATATTTGAGACCATTTTAAGTAGGTCAGATTTTTGAACAATAAATAAAAAATCAGTAAATAATCATTAGATAGTATTATTTTTATAAAAGTTATAAAACTTAAGTTGCTCCTTTTATTATTTTTTTACATTTTTCATTTACTTACTCTTCAGTTTTATATTTTGCAATAAAAATAATTCGTGATTCGTCATGAATTTGTATAGGAATTCACTTTTGGTACACGATTATTTTTAATCAAAATAAATAATTAAATAAAATTCTTACAAGAGGTGAGAGAGTGTTTTCCAATCTTATTGCTTGTCTTAATCCATGCGACATGATAGGATTTACTTCAAAAACAGGTACCATTCTGGACAGATAAATATGCTATATAATAAGTATGAAAAAAGATTTCGTTTCATTCATTAACTCGTATCAAATATTCACACTAAATCAATTCGTCACAAACCTTTCGCATTCCAACAAGACCACTTGTCCAATTCGCATTGATTTTTAAATGTTATCATACCATCATTTCGACCACCGCGCACAGTCACATAGGGAAAACTGGCACACACCGGTGCACTGGGCAAATTGTCACACACGTCCACACACTTTAGCTGGCATATTTGCTGTGAGGTTGCAACCAATCCTAAAGAAAGTAAATAAGTAGAAGTGAAAATGAAAGTTGAAAAAAAAGAAGTTTTGAAATGCAAAATCTTGCTCACTTGGCCTGCATTCATTCTGACGCTGACAATTGACACTGGCAAAGATACAGTCGGTTTTGAAAAGCTTGCAAATGTCATCTACAATCGCCCATACAGGTGGGCCGCTGTAGTAGGGATCACAGCGGAAAGCTAAACTGCAGCGCTCTGGACATGGCAGCTTTAATTTGGCGGCCAAATCCTGTGGCGGTTGCGAATTGGCAATAACAGCGAATTGGCTTAGGAGTAGTAAAAACGCTGCTATAGCGGGGTTGCGGTAGGGATGCATTTTTTTAAAAGCAATTTATTTATATTTGTTTTTAATTTATGAAAATCTCACAAGAAGATAAACTAATAAAGTACTTGGCCGGAGTTAATCAAACCACTAAAGTATATCATATGGCTGAAATAAGAAATAAGGTAACTATTCTTAGCGAAATCTTCACTGCACTTGATACGGAACAGACAGAATGCCAAGCCAAGTGTTTTGGAGGTTGAAACAATACATACATCGCTTATATTTGCACAAATGGCACTTTTCGGAAGTGAAATACATTTACATTAGGGTGCCCATCGAAAATGTGTTTTTTTTTGTTGGAAATTTCAAGACCCTACCCCTTAATTTTATTCATTTTTATGAGAAATATTATTGCCTATTTTATAGATTCTTGTAAAGGTCATTTAGAGGTCGCGATCTGTCTATTTAGGTCAGAAAATAAGATTTTGTAGATTTATGAGTTTTTGAATGACTATTTTTAATTCGATTTCAAAGATCGAATAAAAATTAAAATGTTACGTAATAATCTATTTTCGGACATGACTTGTTAGGATTTTTTTCCTCTAAATGACCTTTAAAAAAAATCTATAAAAATAGGCAATAATATTTCTCATAAAAATGAATAAAATTACGGGGTAGGGTCTTCAAATTAAAAAAAAAAACATTTCCGATGGTCACCCTAATTATATAAAATATGTATATTAAGGCGAGTCGCTATTCATAAAAAACGACACCATTTCCATTGTTTTTCACTTCTACTAGTTCGACTATCTCGTTTAAAGTATTGAAAAAAAATGTATTGAAAGCAAAATTCGTCGCCATACATACAGTGACTCAAATAAGTGTTCACGTGTGGATTTTTTAATGTTCACTATATTTCTAAAGTGAATTTTTTTTTGTTATTTTGCTATAAAAATATTGTCCAAGTTTTAGACAAAATTCTGTTGGTCAAAGTTTTAAACTTTAAACAAAAAAATCAACTCGGTTTTTTCGCCGCTTGAAATTTGCACTTTATGAAACTAAAATTGTATGGGCTATAAAACCACATTTCCAAAAAGTTGTAAAGATTTAAATTAAACAGACCGAAATTTTCATGAAAATTTGTTGAATTTTCAAAATTTTTTTATAAAGTTTGAAATAGGGATGCGCCGGATAGAGATTTTGCCGGGTAACCGGTTTCCGGTTAAAAACTGTGTTTTATTCTGGCGTCAATAAAGCTAAACACTGGGTTTATTAGCATGGAGCAACCAATTACATCATATGAAAAAGGGCGAACCTTTGTGAAAGTTTCTATTGAAGGAGCGAGCTCACCAGAACATTAGGCAATGCTTTGAGGAAATTGCCAACGGTTCTGATGCTTATTCCCAGTTTTTGTAGTGATGTGGATAGCCAAATGATGGTTAGACAAGGCAGAGACCGTAAAAGAAAAAAGGCAGCGATTTAGAAATGGAGAAATATTTACAGCTACCCGTTATACCCAAACAAGAAGATCCTTTAATTTGGTGGAAGCATAGTCGCAAAGAATTTCCAAATTTGTTTTCACTGGCAATGAATTATCTCTGCACACCACCTTCCTCAGTAAACTCAATAGCAATAGGTTGTTGCCCGGTAAATCGGAAATAGTTAACTTTAATTACTAATAAGATACCATTAAAAAAAATCTTCAAATAAATTTTTCAATTGGATCTTCTATAATTGCAATCCGGAAATCCGGTCGGATTTTAGCCAGTCGGATAACAAAAAAACGGGCAGACAAGCCAGGATTCCGGATATCTACCGGATACCCGGCACGTCCTTAGTTTGAAATTTTGATTTAGCCGGACAGCTGAAAGGCAAATGGCGACAAAACACCCAGACGACACCGACAGCGACCAGAAATGAGGAGGAAAGGGCTTCAGCCCTTCTGACCACTCATTTCTTAAGATCAGCGGCGCTGATGGCCGAAAACAACGACGGCACTTTAAAATTTTTTATACTAAAATTGCATGGGCAATAAAGCTGCATTCACGAAATTTTTCTAAAAATATTACTACCTCATTCACTGTTGGTCATTAGAATAGCGCGCCCTCTTTTTGACTTTTTTTAACTAGAATAAAATTTTAAAATTTGGTTTACATGGTTTTTATTGTATAATATGCTGTGTTTTTATACAAAATTAATGAATATTAAATAAACAAAAGGAAATCTGTAAATACTAGGGATTTAAGCTGTTCGCTAATCGAATGACGAGGAGTGTATATACTTATGTGT
>NW_016178107.1:0-8063 GCF_001687245.7 Rhagoletis zephyria
ATTTGGAATTTCTACACAACACATTTCTAATATTAATTTATGTATTAGGTAAAAATAAATAAAATAGGCGGCGATGGGGTGATAAGAAATCGGAAATACTTAGCGGTTTTTAAGGCACATGATTTGCAGCCCAATTAGATTGAGAATGGAAAACTAGAAAAACACGATGAGTTGAGAATGGCAGAGATTTGCAGTTAAAAATATTGATAAGTGGAAAATTTGCTGCGCAGGAAGTATGTAGTACTTAAAAGAGTATGGTTTTGGAATTCAACCACATAAAAAAAAACAATTTTGAAAAACGCAAGCAAGGATTTCAAAAAACTTTTTAAAGAAAACAGATTGGCTTGATTTATTGTACGATAAGCCAATTCGTGGAGACAGTAAGGCAAAATTACAAAAATTTTAATAAACTTTTTTAATGTTTGGACAAGATTTTGAATTGATACTCAAAATGTTGGCTTAGAGTTGAAATCCCTATTTCGATAGACTAGTAGGGCTGGGCGTCCCATTCGGATAATCCGAATATTCGAACATCTAATTAGAAAATTCCAATATCCGTATGAGCGAAAATTTGGTTAACAAAAGGAACGTTTATTAACCGGATATCCGCAAAGCAAAATCCACTGATATTAACCGGAAATCCTGATTATCTATATCCGTACACACGAATATCTGCACGGATATCCTAATATACGGATAGTTCTAGCCCTAGTTAGCAGTTTAACTTAAGTGGGTTTTCATATTTAACAGAACCGAACCATTTTTTGAAGTGGTTTTCGGTTCGGTTTTTGGCATGTCAAAATATACCGAACCGAACCGAACGAAGCCCAAAAAAAATTGGCGGTTTGGCGTTTGAATTGAGTTTTCCGTTGAATTGTTCTTATACACATGTACGTACGTATGTACATATCGATGGTCCTCTGTAATAACGACACAACTCAAAACTCATAAAAACAAAACCCTTACTACTGTTACGCAGTGATGTGTGTACTTAAAGAACCGGCTCTTTCCAGTTCTCGGTTCCAAGGTGAACCGGCAAATTGGACCGGTTCTGGTTCTCAAAAAAGTGGTAACGGAAATACGCCCTATCGAAAAAGCTTAACAAGCGATTTTAAAAGGGTTTGTACAAAAATTCAATTTCATTTTATATTTTTGTTAAAAGGTGAAGTAAAGTAAATATGTAATTAAACATATTACATTCATTCCTTAGTTGATATTTGTGTTGCAAAAATTTTATAAAAATAAAATTTGTTCATGAAATGAAATTTATGTAAGCGTTTTCCACGTTAATGTTTCGTTTAAAACAAAGTAATACTTCCATTTAAAAACATGATTTTTCATTCAAATCGCTAGTGACAGCGAATTGAAAGCGTCAAAGATGAAGAAGAAAGCTAAAAAACGAATTTCAAGCTGATATCTCCATTTTAGACTTTATGCCAAAACAATCAATTTGCGCTTCGTGACCGATTTTCGGTTCTGTAGGATCCGTTTTCGGTTCTATGGGAATCGAATTTCAGTTCTTCCAGAACCGCTTTACGGTTATTTTGGAATCGAATTTTTCCCGAACCGTTTTCGCTTCTCTTGGAATCGAGTTTCATGCTACAACAAAAAATATATAAATATGTTTTCGAAACTTGATGCAAAACTCGGAAAAATTGAATAAATTTTCATGCAAATATTCAACATTTTAATCAGATTTTTTAGAATTTTTTTGAGTATGCAGTTTTGTAGCGCAATAAATTTTATTATAATAAGGCTAGGGCTTACCGCTTTTCACGCATACAAAAAAAAACTTTCGTAAATACTTTGTATGGAAAAAATGCAAAACACCTTCAACAAAAAAATTCTGAAAAACACACGAGATTTTTGACTACCTTTAAACTTACACAATTCCAAAATATATGAATAAAAAGTTGAAATTTTGCATGGAAATGTATTGAATTCTCGCGATTTTTGCACAAATTTTCATGAAAATTTTCAACATTTTAACAGATTTTTACAATTTTTTTGAGTATGCAGTTTTGTAGCCCAATAAATTTTATTAAAATAAAGTCAAGTTGAAAGAAGCCAGAACTTACCGTTTCTTCCATACAAAAAAAATTCAAAAATACTTTGTACGGAAATAATGCACAACACTTCAACGTGATTTTTGACTAACTTCAAACTTGCAAACTTCCAAAAAATCGGATTAAAAGGTGGAAATTTGCATGAAAATTTATTGAATTCTCGCGAATTTTTCACAAATTTTAGAAAACGTTATTTTATGTCTTTCGTTGTAGAATGAGCCATATTTTTATAAAAAAAAATGCAGGAAAATGTTGAATAAAAATTGTTGTATATATTGTGAAAAATTCTCTGCGCCAATACTTTTTTCCGGCAGTGTATGTTTTATTCTATGGGAATGGAATTTTATGAAATTTCGAGGAATTTCATCGGAGAGAACTCAAAAATTAGCTGGTTTCCTTGTTGCTGTCTCTCGGAGGAGAAGCTTGGCCAAAACTTAAAAAAAGTGTATACACAAATATTTATTTTATTTTTAATTGATAGACATAGAACGTCTTTGAACCCATTTTGATAACTTATAGCTGATTGAGGTGAGTTCTAGTTGGGCTGTATGTGAACTCTTCTATATAGTGGGCCTGTACTGATTTTTTATTTTTTATTTTTTTAAAAGATCAGTTGTTGAGGGCCGTATGCCATAAACGCCAACCATACGTGCTGTGCGTAACCGTTAAGTAGATTAGGATCACAAGTAAATATGTATAGTAGATACAAGTGGCATGAAGTGTCTCAAAGGCATCATATTTCACAATATACGTATATATATATATATAATTATATGTATATATCGCACATTTGCGGCAAGAGTGCCATAATCCAAAAAATCAAAAACTCGAGAAAAACGGCTTTAAATTTTGAATTTATGAATACTCCCATAGTATAAATTAGGGCTGTGCGATTATTCGATTACTCGAGCAAGTTGGTTAATCAATTATTCGGTTAATCAATTACTCGAGTAATCAAGATTTTGATTACTCAAAACGATGATTAATCGAGTTACTTGAAATATGATTACTCAAAAAAAATAATTTTGCTCGTTAAAAGCATGATAAAAACATTACAAGGTAAATTCATTCTCTCAATTCGTCGGCCATGATTTTGTTCTGACGTTTGCAAACATTTTAAAATCATATAAAACTGAAAATAAAAAAATGAAATTGTTCACAATTGTTGTTGTTTGAGATTTAAAATGAGAATGTGTGTGTGAGCCTGAGCTCGAATTTTAAAATTATATTGTTGGCAAACATCAGACTGCCTCTCAATGATTTTACCTTGTAATGCTTTTATCATGGTTAAAAGAGTTTGCTTTGTAAAATGCTTATTTTCTTTTTTTACATTCTGTATATGAAAAAAATTTTTTGTTTTAATTTTTGAAAACAGAAGCGTTGTTTTCAAAGTATCAAGGAACTTTAACTACTTTACAGGCTAACCTAATATTCACGCACGCCGCCAATTTATTGTCAAAAATTTCTCATGCTCATGCAACTTGTATGAGATTCAACCGAAATTGAACGGCGTGCGTATGAAGCTAACTCAATTTCCAATTTTTGTTCTGCGTGACATTTTGATTTGACGTTTCGCTCAATGAAATCAAATGCAAACGCATGCAAGTCAATTTCGGGTGACGCAAAAAAACAAATTCGACGGCATGCGTACCAAAACGCAAGCCGCGAATATTAGGTTAGCCTGTTATACATATGTAAAGAGTTGAAATGTTGATTACTCATTTTACTCGAAATGTTGATTAATCATAAAGCAACTACTCAAATATTTTTGTTTGTGGTTAATCAAAAATCTTGATTACTCGAGTAACTGAACTTTTGAATAATCATAATTTTCAATTAATCGAATAATTGAGTTATTTACTTTATGATTAATTAAAATTTTGAGTAATCAATTAATCGCACAGCCCTAGTACAAATTAATACATATTTTGTTCTAGTGAGATACTAGTAATCGATACAGCTATCAAATTCTTACACAACGTAGCAGCATACTTAGCCCAATTTTTTTTTAATTTGTATTTATTTTTTGATTATGACACACTTGCACATACATACACACATACATATGCACATCAATGCAATTATGCTACGTCCATAATTTTTTATTCAAAGCGAATTCATGAGATTACAAAAATCGCTATGCCGCGTATTTGCTGCGGCACCGATAGCTTGGACTGGCAACGAGTAAAGCAGTTAATACGACAAGTATTCGCCAAAGAGAATAGTGTCGAAATTTTGGTATGCAACTACAATGAACCGGTGGTAAGTGGACTTGCGAGTAGATATGTATGTACATACATTCCTTCATATGTAAACAACTCTACAAAATGCCGATTCTAATTTGTAATTTTAAATTTTTTCCCCACCAAGCAAATTCCGCCAAAATGCCAAATTACCGAGGTCAAGGGCAACATATTCAGCGCTCCGCTGGAATTCTCTATGGTGCATTCGACTAGCGCTGACTTTGCCATGTCCAGTGGTTTGGGTTTGCAATTTAAGTGCAAATTTGGACAAGTCAACGAGTTGCTGAAGCAACATAAACATGTTGGGAATGTGGCAGTATTGAAGGATAACAATCGCTTCATATACCATTTAATAACAAAGGAACGTAGTCATGAAAGGTGCACATATCCAGCGATTTACTATGCACTGATGTCATTGCGCGAGCATATGGTAAAGCATAATGAAGCATATTGGAAATTAAGTTACATACTATATGTTTTTTGTTGTCTTACCAGGAACAAAATAACGTAAACAAGCTTGCAATACCCAGATTTGGCGGCGAAGTTGATCGTCTGAGTTGGTTGCGTGTTAAAAATATTGTGGAATTTGTGTTTGCCAACACTGAAGTGGAAATCATTGCATACTATTACGATCCACCCGAAGTTGTGCGAAGACGTTCACGCGATTCGCGTTCACGTTCGCGCACATTGGAGTCTATGGTTAGCCGGATGTCACTTTCACGAGACTTTCCATGAAGTGGCAGCAACAATCAAAGTCTTAAGTTGAAATATGAAATTTATGTTATACTTAGTGACGTTTTGTTTTACTTTTATACCCTTAATTTATTAATCTCTTTTTTAAATTACCTACTTATTTATATATAACACTGACTGATTTATAAAAGCTCTAAACTTGTAGACTTGATTCAGAAAAATCAAACATGAAATTGAATATGAAAAACTTAAGAAAAAACGACTAGCGCTGACTTTGCATTTGTCATGTTTGTATACATGCATACATATGTAATTTGTGCAAATCGGGTTATTATATTATGGTTTAATATATTTATTGGCAAAATATTTATGTGATACAAATAGTTTTCGGATTTCCAAAGTAAAAGACTAATATTTGTTATACATCCTTACAAAAATATGCATATTTGTATCATACCGCTCTAAGCGACATTTTCCAGAAATGTTACCCCAATTTGAATTTTCGGTTAAACTTCTATACCAAATTTAAAGCGATATCATCAGAGATACGCGAGTTATTAGCATCTATAAAACAGCTCTGAAAACAAGCTCTTTCTAAAACTTTGCTTAGACAGGGCGTTTCGCAATAAAATCACAAAAGGCAATAAAATCTGCCAGCAATGAAAATTCATTTGTTAACATAATTTCAACCTAAAAATAGGTTTATGCACATAGCAATAACATTCGCAAAGTCAAAAGATTATGATTTAATATCCCTAATATTTTTAACATCAATTTAACCGCAACAAACCTTAGAATAAGATTTTACATTAAGCGCTATAAGAGCGATGTCGAATATTTCCACTGTGAGAATCACAAACCTATGCAATAGTGATGTAATAAGTGCAATGTACACTTGCCGCACGAAGTAAAGACTCAGCAGGTTAACACAATGACATTTCTAAACAATACTGAAGTCAAATACAAAAGCTCAATTCTAAGTTTTAACAAAAGAATGTAATTTAATAGTTTTTGGTAACTACATACAACACTGTTATTTGAAGTGAATAAAAATCAAATTAAAGGCATTCCAAGAAAACGAGTTTTTCTCCATCTAGAAAACACTTGTGCTCTTTCATACTACACTATAAAATTTGTGATTTAACTAATTTCGATTCTAACAATATATGTATATTCTAGATCAGTTAACAACACTCAAACACCAATTATCCTTTCACTCAACTGTTGTTCAAAATTTCTGCCCCAACATGTCATCGGATGCGAAATTCAAATTGTCTGAAATCGAAGGTGATCTCTTTAGCGCCCCAGAGGAACATTCGCTTGCACATTGCGTTGGCGCCGACTTTGCAATGGGTGCAGGCATTGCTGTAAAGTTCAAACAAATCTACGGACAAGTGACAAACTACTGGCCCAGGATGTAAAATCTGGCGGTGTAGCCGTTTTACAAGATAAAGAACGTTACATTTATTATTTGGTGACAAAGCCACAAAGTTGGGGTAGTCCTACCTATGATAGCCTGCGCTCATCACTGACTGCTATGCGTGAGCATATGGTAAGCAAATGCATGTGAAGCTAGAACTTGTAAAATATGTGTTTTTCTTTCGACAGCGTAAAAATAATGTACACAAATTAGCTATACCCCGTATTGGCTGTGGTATCGATGGTCTTGAATGGGACAAAGTAAGCGCCGAATTAAGCAAGGTGTTCGGTGACGAAGAGCTTGAAATTGTAGTTTACAATTTTGTACCTAAGTAATGTCATGCAGTAAGTGATAACTTGAATATGGAGCTGATCATTTACTTAGATTGAGCGGGATGACTTCGTTAATTAATGCTAAGCATTACTGGCAAAATGTATATAATGTATGTAGGTATATTATGCATATTATGCATATTTGTACTAGAACCTGAGACTTGTTGTAATAAATGTTAAAATCCATATATTACAGTTAATTTTTAAACAAAAAACAACAAACTTGAATGTTTAAATAAAAATTTAGTACTACTGTTTGTTTCTTCACGATCAAATTATCGGATCTAAGGCAAATTAGTATGGGAGTACCCACGAGGTGTTATCGAAAACTGTTCACGTGCTCCAAAGTTATCCGGTAACATACATAAAACAATAATATATTCCGAGGAATTGAAGTTTTTAGAAAGGAATGCAAGGTGGATTCTATTTTTGTATATTTGTACTAGAACCTGAGACTTTTTGTAATAAATGTTAAAATCCATATATTACAGTTAATTTTTAAACAAAAAAACAACAAACTTGAATGTTTAAATAAAAATTTAGTACTACTGTTTGTTTCTTCACGATCAAATTGTCGGATCTAAGGCAAATTAGTATGNAAAAACAAAAATATATCCGACGAATTGAAGTTTTTAGAAAGGAATGCAAGGTGGCTTCTTGTCTCTCAGGAAGGTTTGGGCTTTTAAATCCTGATTTTTCTACTTGGCTGCTCCTTTTTTTGAAGTCGTTAAAAATATTATTGATATGCTTCAAAGGCGAAGGTGGGAAAGCAATCAATTTGAAATCCACATAAGCAAAATCGTTTTAACATTTTTTTCGAAATTCCGCTCTGTACAAATGTGAGTAGATTACTCACCAATGACTAAAAATAATTTAAAAGCAACTACATCATCAATAAATTAGTTTCTGGGCTAAATAAAAATATTAGATAGGGCCTTTCTACATTAAGGTAACGATATTATGTAAAGCAGGGGTTCTTAAACTTTTAAGATAATTGAACCCTTACTAAACACTTTTCATTTCATGGAACTCCACATCAAATAACAAAAATCAATATGAATAAAAGCTTTTACTAGAAATAGTATACATACTTTAAGTTCTAATGTGAAGAATAAAATTGTTTCACAGTTATTATTTATTGTATAAAATAGTAGTTAGATATGTCTGAAAGCTGTATACGCATTGCTGGGGTAGCATCCAATTTCGACCTTAATTTGTTTTTTGTATAATTGTAAGCTGAAAACCCTGTTGACAGAGTACGGGGGCATTCCAAAACGTCAAAATACAAAGCATCAGTCTCTTTTATTAC
>NW_016178110.1:0-1258 GCF_001687245.7 Rhagoletis zephyria
CTAATCAAAAATAAAAATTAAAAGAAAGATATTTTCATTATGTGCCAATGCAAACTTCGAAGGTCACTTTCGGTCGTGCTGAACTCCCCAAGGCACACCGAGGCTGCACTGTTCACCCCGCCCGCTTTGTTAATCAGACACAAACAAACCTTGTTGCCCTAGACTGTGCTGCCTTCTTAACCCTAACACGTCCGATGCGAAAAGTTAAAGTTATAAAAAAAACTGAAAGAGTATGGAGAAATTTAAATCGAAGGGAAAAGAAAGAAAAGTAAAAGTATTGAGAAAACTAAAACATTAGTGGGCTATTTCGTTGGGCGCCATTGTAATATAGCTGCTTACTTGGACAAGGAGAGGCAGCATGCAGGCATGCTTTCAGGCCCTAGCTATCTCGTCAGTGGGGGGGGGGGGGGGGGGGGGGGGNTACCTTCCTTGCCTTTAGCTATATTAACAAAAAAACTTAATCATGCCTGATTGTGATAGATCGCGTTGATAAACTAATATGCAATACAAGAAAAACCAAAAGAATAGTAGAACAAGAGAAAAGAAGAGCATCGCAGAGAGTGTGTCTGGGTCAGGTGGAATCATCCCACCCTTTCTACGTGTGCTCCACAAAGCCATGGGCGCTGCTCCGACTCCTTCCTTTTAGCAGCGCCCCCTTTACCTGACAGGTGTCCGTATGTAAATCCGTCCGTCACTGTCCTCTCCGTATCATCATAATGTCCCCCTCTACTTCTCCTCAGTTGTGCAAGCACAACACCCACACCAAAAAGATAAAAAAGACTAGCACTCCATATTGCTGCTATACCCTTCACCTATCGAGAAATACAAATCGTAACTTCATAATAAATATTATCTTACTCTCTTTATTCCGCTTGCTTATACCTACAATAACATTAATAATTCAGAACTACTTAAAACTAGTATGAACTCCAACATTCTTAACAGACCAAAGGACCTATGTTACTAATTCAACTAAACAACCTGAAGGTTGGATATGTATCTATATTCTCACAAAAAAAATATCTAATAATTCCAGCAAATATATAATCAAATGCGAACCTATATCTTTCCGTTTCAATGTCTCCAAGAGTAGGGGTATATGTAAGTGTATGTAGGTATCGATGTACGTGCACATATGAACAAAACCCTGCACCAAATCAAACTGGTTCCGAACTAGCCTGAAAAGGGACAGTACTGGTTCTTCGTCTATCCCAACTCAATGCTTTCAACTGTCTTTTTTAACATGGCGATGTCCTAC
>NW_016178110.1:3778-8060 GCF_001687245.7 Rhagoletis zephyria
TACACTTCATCTTCCAACTCCAAGGGATCCGACGAATCTCGCAATTCCCTCCTTGCTTTAGCCAACTCTACTAATCTATTAGCTTCCACATCATCTTCCTCATCACTAAACCATATTTCAACTGTGTCCATTTTTCTAATTTTATAATAAAAGCAATTATTTTAAAAATGATGTAAATGAAACATTAAAGAAACAAAAGTAAACAAACAAGCAGCTGTTTACAATTCCGTCAACCATTCACAATAGTACACATTTTTATCGATCAAGTTACACAATAGCAAAATAAAAGATGATCGACTCGATCGACAAATTTCTATTCTACTGCCAGTCGACACTCGCAATAGGGGCCGTTGTCATCAAGGATAACTCCCAGATACTTGACTTCTTTAGAGAGCTGCATATTTTTTCTGTGTAGCAATGATTCCAGTAACTGGTCCGCTTTCCTTTTTCTAGAGAAAATTACTATATTACTGTTCTTTGGGTTTACGTTTAACCTGTTTTCCCTGCACCAGTTAGTGACTATGTTCAGCGTATTCTGTAGGAGATTGGAGTTAGTGTCTTCAAATCCGCCTCTGGTTAAGATGAAGATATCGTCTGCGTAGTCCTGAAGATCGAAGCCCTTTTCATCCGAGCTGCATTCTTAGCTAATAATTACATTTATTGAACTACACGCAAATAAGGCCTGGTCTTTAAAATTACAGATACATATGTATAGAATCCGCCTGGTGTAGTGGTTCAGGTTTAAGGCCGTTTGCTGCCTTTTGACCCAGAAGCAATTGTCTAATAGAGAATGTACTACCACCACCTCTTCGTTCATGGATAGTTGGTCCTCCTGGAAGATACGCATATTGTTTTCTATGCAGTGGGTTTCTTCTCAGGAAATTATCCCTGATATGCGTGTGTACGATTCTTTCCATGGTTTTGAGTAGAAGGGACGGCAGGCTAAAGGCTCAGTGTGTATGATATGGTTGGTCTGCTGATTTCCCTTCAAGCTTTGCGATATAGTGGAGGTTTAGTTAAGAGATTTTCTCTAACTAACTACATTCCTTAAACGCAATTTAAGCGAAGCCCCACAACATTCATTTTTGACGCCCCAGTATAAACAAAAAAACCACGGGAATTCTTCAATTCAAGAAAACACTAAAACAAAAGCGACTTCATACCCCGACCAAAAGGCACATAAACCGCCTTGAGCCACCCACAGTAGTAAGCATCACTACTACAACTACAAATATCACGCTGTCAGTATCAGCAAACAAGCACTCACAATACAAACATACATACACACGAAAATTTTGTAAACGTATCACATCCGTTTCGATTTCCGGCAAAATTTATGAAATCAATCGACACTATTCTTCACTCACAACCACTTTATCACTTCCAAACCATAACAGCGACAACAACACCCATAAAGATACCCTGCACCAAATCAAACTGGTTCCGAACTTGCGCTGAGCTAGCCTGANTATGCATGTATATGTATGGAGTTTCCCTTGTCTGACTTATACACACAGAACGACGCATCACTTCCACACGCAAAACACACCATGTTGTGGAACGAGGACTTACACTTAGTTTCCTTGCAGGCTTCTGCCGGATTTTTCACGAAGTGATCCACCGGCATGCCGCAAGCGAAACACAACATTAAGTGGAAAGGGGATGAACAGAAGGATTCACAATGGACTTAGATGCATTAGTACAAATGGACGAGGACACATTTTCTTTGGACTGAGCTGATAAGGGCTGTAGCTGTTTCCTAAACTCCTTTTTGTCAAACGCTTCTACTNTTTTTCTGTGCTTCCTATAATTAAAAGTCTAAACCAAGTCGTGTGATAAAATGAGAAANTACGTATAAAGGGTTTTTCTCTGCTTCCTATAATTAAAAGTCTAAACCAAGTCGTGTGATAAAATGAGAAAAACGGTGATATATTGAATGCTTATTTGTGATAACTCAGCGTTAAATTGTATTAAATGTATTGAAATGTAATACATATACTGTCCGGCATCTAATAAGAATACATAGAATTTTGAATATTTACAATGGTTTTCATGCTAAATATTTTTCGTAATCTTTTTTTAAATATTTTTCGTAAATTTTTTTATTCAAGGATGGCTCATAAGTATTATAACATAAACATATAAATTCACGTTTCTAACTGTGTTGGAAATTTAGTAGAATTCGGGAAGCTGTTAAAAAACGTCAACATTTTTAAACAAGAGTGGTAAGTATGCATTCCTATAGCCCACGCTTTTGAAGGTATTCTCCTNGGTTGGAAATTTAGTAGAATTCGGGAAGCTGTTAAAAAACGTCAACATTTTCAAACCGGAGTGGTAAGTATGCATTCCTATAGCCCACGCTTTTGAAGGTATTCTCCTATTTAAATATTTTCGTTCAAGATGCAAGGTTACTCTTTACTACACTAAAATTTGATGGGCTACAAAACTGAATACCTGAAATATCTA
The DNA here is from genome assembly GCF_001687245.7 of Rhagoletis zephyria. NCBI lineage: Eukaryota > Metazoa > Arthropoda > Insecta > Diptera > Tephritidae > Rhagoletis > Rhagoletis zephyria. The sequence goes on from NW_016178110.1 coordinate 6,245, forward strand.
TAAAAAAAAACTCTGATTAAAAAGTTGAAATTTGAAGACAGTTTTAGAGTTCTATCAAGTTTGCAGCACTGTTAGGAATTTGAATTAAAATTGTTCATGGAATATGAGACATACTTAACGAAAAATATTTAAAATGCAAAACATTGGAAATTACAAAAAAAAATTATTGCATAACTACGCACTTTTGTTTATCTTTTTTTAAATCTGATTAAAAAGTCGAAAATTTTGATGACAAATCGTTAAATTTTCCTTTGTTTTGCATAAAGCTTGAAAACACGGTTTATATGATTTTGTTTTAAGCATGATCAATTTTTTTTATAAAATAATAACAAACAAATTTTAACTCTCAATATTTTGTGAATATTTAAAAAATAAATGGCGTACGCAGACTTTTGCTGTTAAGTGTAACTTAACCAAATTTTATGGTTATATTTTGCTATTAGTTTTAGGGTCTAAAAAAATCGAAAGAATATAGTATAGTACATTTGTGCATCTTTTGTCAGCTTTCGCATGACCAGCATGACATTGATGACAGCGCAACTAGCAACATATGAGTTTCAACCGTCCAGCTCTGCATCCCTTTTGCAGTAGTTCAGAGACAGTTCTGAAATTTGTAGGGCGGAACTAGCGCTTTACCAGACCGTCTCTAAATTTTGCTGCAGGGAAAGAAATTGTTATGCTCGTAAAGCACCGCGTTTGGTCAGTGCGCTATGTATTCACATTAGTATGTTCATATATGCATAAACATACATACACTTCCCTGTGCGAAACACTATATGTATATGCAAATGTAAGCAAAGAAGTATATATGTACGTGTGTATGATAGAATGAAGTTCTGGAATGCACTCACCTGATTACTGCAGCGAAGATGGTACCAGCGACGCCGACGAGAACCTGGATGGGGAGAGCTTAAACTACTGTTTACATACATACATACATAAGCCTATAGTAAGGGTTCCACTGATCTCATCTTTGCCAACTCGATCACTCGCTCATGGTGGCGGGCATCGAGCGGGTCAACCATGACAAAAAAATAGAAATAATATTTAGGAAAAGAAGAAAAAAAAGAAACGAAAAGTGTGTGAAGCAACAAAGCATAAAAAAGGAATAGTAAAACGAAATTATTAAAGGGGCGTTAGCGCGTTTAACTTTTAACAAAAAAACTTATTCAACCATATACTTCAGTAGAACCGCCAGAAAAAAAGGTGCGAATGAACAAAATAGTGCTCGCGTAAATTTGCATATATGTGTATGGAGATATATAACCGAAGGAAATATTCTAACAACAAAACTACTCAGAAATTTAAGATTCTTTTTTTGTTTTTTTTTTTGTAAGAAAAGAAAATACTTCAGTAAGTATTTCTATCCAAAAAAACAACGAAAGCTTCGAGGATTTTTACGGGGAGATACATAATCTAACTTTCCGCCTACGCAAACGAATCCCTGAAAGGGAACTGGTCGGCATTGTCAGAGGAAACCTCAAGCCATATCTTGCTTACTTGACATTTGCGTCGAAACTAGATACCATAGCAGAGTTGAAGGCTGAGTGCAAACGGGCGGAAAAGTTATAAGAGACAATAGGAGTAGAGCAAAACAAGTGAGTGAAGTAGAGCTTAAGCCAAAAGAAATAGGAGAAAATCGAGTAGAAGCGTTTGACAAAAAGGAGTTTAGGAAACAGCTATAGCCCTTACCAGCTCAGTCCAAAGAAAATGTGTCCTCGTCCATTTGTACTAATGCATCTAAGTCCATTGTGAANTAGCCCTTACCAGCTCAGTCCAAAGAAAATGTGTCCTCGTCCATTTGTACTAATGCATC
>NW_016178111.1:0-8060 GCF_001687245.7 Rhagoletis zephyria
TCTGGTATATTTTGACGTCACGGCCAGTTGCTTTTTCCATGTATGTACTTATGTCACTTAAATAGTATGTTTATTCAGTAAACAGTTGAAGGCGGTTAATTAAATCTGTGGTAATAAAATGTGACGAGATAAAATGATTCAATAAGAAAATTTAACTTGGTTTGTATTGAAAAAGTGAAGGAGAGAAACAAGAAATGCTGGCCAGTTAACAGATAATTGTAAATATAACTTAAGTGTAAACTTATCGTTTGGAAAAGAGTCGTACCAAAATAATATTTCAAAAAAGTTTCTAACTTTTAGAAAATCCCAATCCCACTTGGCTATCCAATAAGGAGGTGTTGCCAAGTTCACAAAAATTGTATAGAAACAGATCTTAGAAAAAATCAAAATTTTCATTAAAATTTGAAACCTTTTAATCTGAATTCTTAGAAAATTATATGCAGTTTATAGCCGCTGGTATTTTGCAAGCTTTTATTAAACTTCGATTGTGTGTATGTATGTATCTTTGACCGACATCCCATTGAAAATTATGTCAAAAAGCTGCAACAAACTTTACAGTCGAATTTATTTTATCTATGACTACGGGCCAATCACTTTAATGCTATTTTACCTAGTTTATAAAGTAAAATTAAATCAAGTTGGGGAACTTCCTATTCTTCTTAACCGCTATATCTATACATTATTTTATACTTTTTAGTCCTTGCTGCAACAAAAGCGTGGTTTTAGTTACTTTAAAGTATAATTTTGTTAGTCTTAAATTTAATTGATTTTAAAACTCTTATAACGTATAGAACAACACGCGAAATCAATCTTTGGGGTTTTCATTCGTACTGTTAACAGGTAATTTAAAATCGAAATTTAAAGCAATTCCCATTCGTACTGTTATTACCCTGCAGGGAAAGCTACTAGTTGTGAACTAGAATTCTACCAGTTTGCGTTTCAGCTCAACTAGTTCACGTTCTATGCTCTTTCAATGTGACTGGTATTTTTAACATTGCGATGTCCTACGAGATGTCAATTGTCAGGCTATGCATCAGCATCTACTAGTAGAAATACTAGTAGCATCATACCAGTTGATGAGACAGTCTGCCAATTCATCCCCCATGAAAAGCATTAGTATGCCTTTTTGCTCGCGGCGCTCTAACAGTCGCAATGGCCGACAGAGCAAAGCACTCGCGTGGTATGCCTGAGGTACTACGTTCAAGCCCTGGCGCAGGGAAAATTTTTTTAGTTTTTTTTTTTTTATAATATTTCTTTTATTTATATTTTTTATTTAGCGTTTTTTTGTTATTCTTAAATTTAATTAAAAAAAAAATATTTTTTGTAATCTATTTTTTCATGGCACAAGTATTTCTTCCCATATATTTGTTTCTTTTTTTTTGTAATGCAACTAGATTTTTAAGTGTGTTATTTATATTTAAATTGAAATAATTATTCCTACTTACATTGATCTAACTTTAAAAATCTTAACCACCTCCAAGCGGCCTCGAACCTGCGATCCCAGAACCAGAACCAGTAGTCTTCACGTGACGCCACAGCCGACATTTGTAAGAAAAGCAATTAATTGCGTTTTATTTTAGACTTTGGCAATTCAAAGGCAGATGTCGCTGAACGCTTAAGTTCTACGAAAATGTCGAACTGGTAGGCACATACTAGTTTATGAACTAGTATTTTTGCTAACTGGTTTGGGTTTTCACTTCAGGGTAAGTATGTAACTTGATAATGGAAATTGCTGCATCTTTTATGCGCACCATTATTACATAGTACATCCCAAGCTAATAAAAGCGAAATAATATGGATTTCAGATGAAAGAGGTTTAAAAAGGTTACAGTCTGGGAATATTTTGAAGAGTTTTAAAACAAGAAGGCTGAATTTAAGTAAATTTAATACACCGAACGAAGCGGATGAGGGCAAGCTATGTATTTAATTAATAAAAAAATTTTTTCGAGCTAATCATACATATAAAGTGTTTCAGAAACTCTTATGTTGCATGCAGTGTTGCCACTCACTTTTAGCAAATCTGACTGAAACGTAGCCAATTATTTTAATGCTTGTAGTTATAATTAGAGAATGCCGTTGGGTTTAATTTGGTTTTTTTTTGTCAAAAACCCAGCATCTTTTTTTTAATATACTGACAAGTTTTGCATAAAAATTTGGTACAGACATAAAAAAATTCCACAAAGTTTCAGAAAAATTTTTGTGTGCAATTTTATATCCAATTAAATTTTAGTATTATAAAGTGCAAGTCTGAACTTGCTCAAAAACTCCGTCTATTTTTGCTGATGGTGCACACTGGGCCGTCCCCATATAAGCTGCGGTCAAAAGTAGTAACCTTACGACAAATTCGTGGAAATTTCGTAATATTGAAGTCATATTTTGATAAAATTTCCAAGTACTAAATTTTATGAACTTTGTGGAAAATTAGTAAGCACAATTATTTTATTTCTAAAGAAGTTTCTATTTTTTCCTTTTAATAATGAAAAAAGAAAAAAAAAACATCAATACGTGCAAACTAAATTATGTCCATTGTATGTATTTGCACTGAAACCTTTATACAACAATAGTTGGGTAAATGCAAACAGGACTTTTCCGTCGAGAACGGATCTCTACGAGACAAGCGTCTACTTTTGACTGAATACTGAACCTCGCGAGTGATACATTTTTACACCTTCTTATGTTTCCCTTTTATATTGCATGTTATTTATATCATATGAATAAGAGAAGAATTTCCTTCAGCCCTACAATAAAAATTCAATACATTTTACAGGAGGTATGTCTAAAAAGAACAATAGAAGCTGAGCACAATATTTTTGTTTTGTTGGTTGAAGAGTTCGTGCCTAATTTTTTATTATTATATTTTTTCTCAAGCAAACAAATTTTTGAAGCCATGAAATAGTAGGCATTTAGAATTTATATAGCATTGTAGCTTTTCATTTTAAATGTAGCACTTTTGCTACAATTGCAGCCAAACGGCAACGCTGGTTGCATGTGCCGTTTGACGTATGTATATGCAACTCTTTGTATATTATTGAATCATGGGGCACAGCCATCGTAGTTCATTATGGCTCGCGATATTCGCAGAATTTAAAAGAGCAATATATTGAATGCAATTACTAGCTTTCGATTGAAATCAGCAAGATGCGCGCTACAGAACATAAATAACGGACAAATAACCTATATAATAAGTGAAGCAATCACCCGCAAATACAGAGAGGAGACTGAAATTCAGCAGCAAACACTTACGATGGCAATCGCCCTACATTTCGTACTTTTTATTTTATACTGTAAACTTTTTTATTTCAGTTATAAGCTGCATTTATTTCATTACTTTCGAATAATGCTTTACACATCTTACTTTTTTCTTGGAATCTCGTTTTTGATTGATAGAGCTGCGAAGAAATGCTGCAAGCAAAATTTCACATCGTTTTTTTTGGCAAATAGCTCAAACTACAACAGACTCTACCACAGCTGTAATAGTATTACCAACGAAAGTAAAATGCAGGATATTGCATTCCGAACAAAACGTGTCGGTAGCAGTACAAAGCAAGCACGCAGTAATTCCAGCAATAACATCAATGAAGATCTTAGGGCCAATTTCACAGTGCCTTAGGACCAATTTCTCAGTGCGTAGTTAAATCAGAATCGGCAGTTAACTAGAGATTTTCAGTACAAAAATCTGTAGTTAACTGCCGCACTGTGAAATTGGCCCTTAGAATTAGAAGTAAAACATACCACTTGAAATGAAAAATAAAGCCACATCAGCGCCATCAGTCAGACCAGTTATTGCAGTTTGATATTTTGCACGATTTGGTTTTTGTTTTTTACTTCTAAGTGGTTGATTTCTGACTAGTCGACCGCAGCTTTTGTTTGCTGATGTTTTTTTTTTTTTCTTCTCTGTTTTGCTCTCTGCGTTTTATACGCCAGGCTACCCTGGCGAATAAATTTCTAAATTTAATTCGGTTTTTTTTTTTCTTTTTTTAACAACGGCTATTTCTTAAACACCATTGCATTCTTATTTTTGGTTATACTTTGGCTGCACTTCACTGTTTGCTAGAGTTTAATGGAATAAGTGAAAAATGCAATTTTAGTTTTCTATTCATATTTCGTAGTTTCTTAAACGAGTCACATCTAGCAGGACATTATGAACTGAAATATTATACATATGCCCGTCCTTCGTTAGCAAAGAAAGTATGAATTGTATGCCACTGCAATCGGCGAGACTGCGATGTTCCCAATGAAAAATTATTAATGCCGAAAATGTATGTATGAAATAGCTTTCGGCTCATCATATATGACAACAACCGACCCTATTCCGTTTCCTTCCTTTATTCTAACTAACGTTCACGTTGAAAATAGTTAATTAAACACGAGAAAGCGTGAAATGAAAATGGGAAATCATCATTTGGAAATGAGAATATTTAGTTGTAACTAAGAAAGTGGCAGTTGAAGATGGCAAAGTCCATATTTTCGCTTTATTGAAGGTATGGTTTTTCTGGTTTTTAAATCATATATTAAGCTCTGCATAGGGGTGCGAACATAACCACAGTAAGGCATGCCTGTCGTAGAAAGTGACTTAAGATCCTTTTGGTGGGAGTGCCCCGATTCGCATTAGTGTGTCTCGAGAAGTAGGAGGATGAGGGGAAAAATATCCAATGAAATACCAACCAAACCTGACGGTTTGGGACAAAACTGTAATCATGGTGATAGTACAACGAACAAATTGCGTTGCACACAATTGTGGTAATGCATCAGAACTTGCGGCAGGGGCATGGATACTGTAGGCCGCAACCATCTTTAAAGACTCTTGTGTCAACCAATCCACTGTTCTTCAGAGTGGGACGCGACCAATTGCTTCCAAAGGTTATGCGTCGGGAAGCAGCTTGCTGTTAACGCTCCACCGGTGTCGGAAAGTGTCAGCCGCAATGCCTCCTCGGCGAAGGGAGGGCTATCAAGAGTACTTCCGCTTTCGGGGGTCATAGAATGGCGGTCGCTTATGGAAATGTCCAATTCCGCTCTTGTGTAAACTTTTCCAAGGCAGCGGTAGACGGAGGTGGCATCAGCAAGACCGATATCTGGAGCTACAGCATCCCTCCGCTCACTGCCGTAATAGGGAGGGCGTTTGCAATTCGGCAGATTACCGCTGAAAAAATAGTTAAACACTGCAACGGCCATCTGATCCGAAGCGTCATTGCCTTCGGAATTGTGGCGCATGCCAGAGGATATGAAGAGAGGGATGGAACGATTGTAGTTAAATGCCTCTCTCAAGCGAACTGAGATTGGCTCAGGCTGCGGCGTAGCGAATCACACGTACAAGGGGAACAAGCTTCACTGTATATAGTGAAGGGACTACTCCTCTCAGCAAAGCACCTGACAGCTTTCCAGATCCAGATCTGAAAACAACGGACATGCTTTTCTTGGGGATTGAAACCAAAAACTGGCGTTCTCATCTCACAAAAAGGGTAGCAACTGAGAAGGCAGGGAAGTGTTACTCTGGTTATGAAAATGGACCAGAGCTCTGACATGCGATGCGATGAAATATCGATAAGATAAAATTGCGTGGAAACAGAATAGTATTGCTGACACTTCCCGGAAAGGTGGCGGATCTTTTGGAGCACTGCCAGCACCGAAACTTTAGATCGGTCCTTTGCTTCTATGCTACTGCCCAAAATGAAATCTGGGACAGCAGCAAATGCAACGCAAAAGGAGATCGGCTTTTCGAGTACATCTTTCTAACTCTTGGGTTGGTTAATTCCAAGCTGAAGAATCCTCGGCGAAAATTTGTTTACGGAACACAGGTATATTTAATTTCATCTTGGCCAGGATGCTATCTGTTCTGCGCCTATGCGAAATTTTAAAAGAGCAGATTGGCTATGTTTTATGGATGAGTGCTCGACTGTTGCGCAACCAAGGATATGTTCCACTCAGGCTACTGGTGAGGCGGCTGTTAATTTAATGGATGCGCTACGTGCCAGTTGGATAAGACTTGTCCGTCTCGTCCACCTATTAACCGTACTATAGTTCACTGTTGGAACAAAAAGCTTCATAAGCTGAGGTGTGATTCGAGAAAACTTGTTAACTAGGCTCACAAAACAAACAGTTAGATGGACTGGGAACGCTGCCGCTGCACTCAAAGACAGGACAAGAGTTTCCTTCAAAGAGTACTGCAGTGGTATTGAAGCCTTGGATTACATGGAAAGGTTGGTAAAACCACTGGCTAGCTTCGCGTCGGGGCTTGAGGCCAACTCTGTTCTCACTTATCTGGGAATTAGGTAATGGTTACATGGGAGAAGCACTGTTTCCAGATACAACTCGTTGTTGCTAGAACTGTGGCGAGTGAATAAGCCATTGTATATGCTTTTGGATCCTTTGGCAACTTCAAATCGCCCGGTCCGGATGGTATCAGACGTTTCGTACTTAAAGCAGTTGTTGAGCTTCTGTTGGCAACCTTGGAAGACATGTTTACTGCGCGGCTAGCACTTGCTATATAAATATACTTGATACCTTATATACTTGAGTGCGAATTTTAAAAATTTTTCAACATTAATATTATATCCTGAACAGAGAGCTTGCAATAATGTAACATATCTTTCCATCTCCTATCTAGGCCTGTTTCTTCAGCGCACAAAAAATTCCCTGGCAGCGTTTCCATATATTCGATGTTCCACACCCACCACTTTTTGGCTTGCCGACTATCAATACAATTTTTAATCGAAATTACGTTCGATTACTTTTTCCTTTCTAACCACTGGGCACTTCCTTCAAGGGATCTAATTTGAAAGACTTGTACATATAGTTTGTATGACAAGTGCAAGAAATATTCACAAAATCTTATAAATGCATGAAGAGTTGACAATCCGAATTCAACTCCTCTGAACTGCTCTTTGCATGCATTACTCAATATTGTTAATTTCTGTAGTAGGCGTGGGTAACACAGAGTAGCGCCGCGGCATTGCGCTGATACCGAGAGGTGAGTTACGGATAAGAACACACAAAAAAAAATGTCACTTGTAAAATGTACAGCAATAAGCCAAATGATCAATGCGCCAATTTGAGAGTAAATGTCCGACAAAATTACAATCAAGGCGAATTTGTACTGTGTGTCAAAATTATATGTTTGTTGTAATTTTGTTTTGTACTGATTGTCAATGTGCGTACAATTTTTTATTGTAATTTTTGTTTTTGTTCTGCCAACACCACCTTCTGTAAATTCGCCTTGTTTGCAGTCGTATGACTCGGCAAAGCAACTCTGAAAAAATCACTGCGTTAAGCAGATTTAGCCTGAAGAGGCGCAATTTCACAAACACACTGTGCTGATTCCGTTAGAGGCGCTAGAGTTAGTGTGTCAGCGCCAAAAAATTCGCGCCAGTACCGAAATTCGCGCCGTTACCCCGGTGGAAATTTTGTTTGGTGTTACATTCAACCGTGTAAAAAGGTATGTTTTAGCCTTCTTGTCCTTGTCTAGCTCACGAATTTTATAATATTATCGTTTTAAGCAATGATCTGATTTTCAGGGCAACCATCTCCTCTGACAAAGCTTTACAGGGCAGAGAATGTGCCTTTTTTGCCTTACAAGAGTGAGACATTTAAAGAAGCGAACACATAATTTATCACCCTTTGCCTTTAATTAAGAATCGAACATGAAAAGAGAAAGGGTCAAACAAAAGGTAAACTTTTTTGGTAGAAACGAAATCAGCATAAGAATACATTTTAATAGCTAGATCTATTATGAGATTCTGTTGATACATTTCAAGCCCAACTTTCGATTTTTTTTTATTTTTGGCCTATGCTAGCGACCACTGTGAGACGTGACCGAATCATTCAAAACTCTTTTTGCTTTTTGAATAAATTGCGAAATAACGCTGAAAAAAAGAACGCACTAATTATTAAAATTTAAATTAAGTTTTTAATACCTTTTATATACCTTTTATTCCTTTTCTAAATTAATTTGTAGCTGATAAATACATTTGTACTTCCGTTTCGCTTTAAAATACCGCATCCAATTGAGTTGATTTTTTTTTACAATCTTTTATTATATTTCTCCTTTGTGTAATCAAATTTTA
>NW_016178112.1:0-8059 GCF_001687245.7 Rhagoletis zephyria
TCTCGTCGCCAATTAACTCGTCGTGATAGATTGCCATCGATCGCCAGCAGGCTAACAGCAACAGCAGCACCAAGAAGAAAATTGGGCACTTGCAAATTGCAAATTGCACTGCAGCAGCAGCAGCAGCAAATTCAGCAGTTGATCACCAGTTTCAGCTGCCGTTGCTGCTGCTTCTTCGTATCGAGTGTCGATTCTGGTGACGCTTGCATTTGACTGTCGACTATCGATGGGCTGGTTGCTCTCCGGTCATCTCTCAGTCGGTTCGGGATTGAAACCGAGTCCTTGATAGATGGCGGCAATTAAATCAGTGCTCAGACGCTAGCTTTGTTGCTGCTGCTGCTGCCTTCTGAGCCTCTCTTCTCCCTCTGCAGAGATTGATCTGATTTTGTGTGTTTTTGCCTCATAGTGCAGCCTTGCTTGCATTGATTGTCTCTCGTTTTATGCTCGATTATGTTGAAAGTTGTTTGTTTGCCTTCTTCCTCCCGCCGCTCCTTTTTCATCCTCTTCTCTCTCTCCCGCTTTCAAAATTATTTATTTGCTTAGCCTTGCTACTGAAGGGGGGAAGTGAAACAGCGAGAGTTAGTATGAAGGCAGTCAGAAAGCGGCGCCCAGTTTGTGTCTTTAACAGTTGGGCCTCTCTTTCTTTCTGTCGCCATGAGTTAGCCTTGGTCTGCAGAGTCTGCTATTCTGTTTATTCTGTGTAAGGCAGCAAAAAACGACTGGGAAACTTTGGAAACTCCAAGTAGCAAAAAGAAGAGGAGGCGGCTGCTGCTGCTGCAGTTTTTTTGCAGCTAAGCAGCAGCATCGAACAGCAAAGACCCGCTTTTTTGCTCTTTTACTCTGTCCCTTGCTTTTTTCCCTTCATTCTTCTTTCAGGCTTTCCTATCTCTCATTCTCTCTCTCTCTTGGTCTCCNAAGAGGAGGCGGCTGCTTCTGCTGCAGCTTTTTGCAGCTAAGCAGCAGCATCGAACAGCAAAGACCCGCTCTTTTGCTCTTTTACTCTGTCCCTTGCTCTTTTTTCCCTTCATTCTTCTTTCAGGCTTTCCTATCTATCTCTCTCTCCCTCGTTTCCATCGGATGGCCATTTTTTAAATGGTGCTGTAGCAGCAGCAGCTCTCTACTGAAGGCGCTGATTTGATTTGCTTGCTGGCACTGGGACCGAGAGTAAGCCAATAATGTGCTTAGCGCAGAGCTCCAATCGATCTCTTGCCAGCCAGCCAGCCAGTCGCCACTACTGCATCACTACTTTGGTTCTACTGTTCCGTTTTCCTCTTCGTCTTCTTCTTCTTCCTCTTCGTGGTCCTTCTGCCTATTTATCTTTATTGTTATTGCACCATTATTGCTCGTCTCGCTAGCTGTTGTTGTTGCTTGAGAAGACTGATGCTGCCGCTGTCGCTGCTGCCCAGCTGATGGCACAGACATCACAGACCCACACTTTGGCTGGCTGGCTGGCTGTTGTCTGCCGCCAGTTGATCCGATTTGATCCTTGGTCGGTAGTCTTTGCAAAAAAGTAGCATCTCTTTCTCTTTCTTTTGGCTTGCTAGCAGTGGCGCATTCTTGATACATTCTTCTGGAAAGACAACCAGAACAAGAGAGTAAACGAGATAAAGCGAGCAAGATTCGGCAGGACCACTGCCGCCAACAAAAAAATGGCTCGACTCGTTTCCACTGCCAACTTGCAATCGACTCGCTCGTGCCACTCACCCGGACCCTCGCTGTCTTTGTTCTTTGGCTCTCTCTTTGCTTGCTCTTTTTTCCAGCAGCATTGGCAGCATCCTCCTTCTTATCTGGCCCCTAGTAAATACTTGTCGTGTGCTGCTGCTGCTGCTGCTCATCCACTGAATTATGGATGATTTGTCAAAGTGAACAAGACTGATGTCTTCGCTCGATTCGCCTGACTGGGGGAGGGAGGAAGGGAGAGATGGAAGAGATAGAGCAATGAAGGAAGCACTGACAAACTTAGCAGGGGGTAGAGCAGCGGAAGAGAGGATCTGCCAAATTAGCCCGCCATATGATTGGCCGGCCGAGGGAGAGAGGGAGATGTTGTGTTCCGTGACACGACAGAACACACACACACACGCATTCTGAAGGACATAATAAGACAGACAAGAGGAAAAATGTTGAGGAGATCAGAAGGGCCATGCAAATGCCGGGCGACACAATGCGCCCGATCGGCAGAGAGCACAGACCACAAATAGTGTGTGCACGATATGTTCCATTGCAGTGTGCTAGTAGTAGTAGTAGTACTGTGTTTGAGCAGTACTGTCGTTTGCCAGTGATCAGTGCCACTTGACGTTTGCTTTCTCTGCTCATCTTTTTCTTCTGAGACAGATGAGATCTTAGTTTTAGTAAAAGAAATGTGGGCAGAAAAGAAAAGATTGAGGAGAAAGAATGGGAAAATGGAGGCTGCTCAAGGGAAAGAGTGAGAGAGAGCACACAGAGAGAGCATCATCGTTGTCTGATCTAATCGACCGTCTATTTTGCCCCTCTCTCTTTCTTCCACTTTGTTTTTTCCTTTTTTCTTTTTTTATTCTATTACTACTTCTACTTTTCTTTTGTTTTTATTCCTTAGTTCACCTAGTTTTAGTTCAGTTCAGTGGTGTTTAGCAGTGTGTGTATGTGTGTGGGGCAGCATCTTCGCATCTTATGCTCTGGTAATTTGATTTTGCAATTGCATTTCCATTGCAGCAGCAGCAGCTCTGCACTCACTCACAGCGGCACTCGCATTCAGTTCGCCTGTTTGTTTCACACATACACACATGAGACTTTGTAAATGGGAGTGTATGTGTGTGTGCCCGAGTGCTGAGCACTACTATTCAATTGTGTTGAGTTGTCTATGAGATGTTGATGTGAACGGCTTCGGTTCTCTCTCTTCTTTTCTCCTTTCCGTCTTTCCTCTCTTTCTTCTTCTGCTCCTCTGCCGCCTAATTAATATTCTCAATGCTGGCTCATCTTTGCCGCTCTTTTTCTTCTTCTTCTTTTTCGGTTTCTGCTGCTGTTTTGGCTTTTTGGCTGGCTGTTTTCACCACTGCTTCTTTTGGTGATGTTGATGGTTCTGGTGGTGGTAGTAGTAGCAGTGCACTTTGTCAATCATCACCCGCCAGTTCTTGTCGAGGTCTTCACAGTGAGTCAGCTTGCTGCTGCTGCTGCTCTTGCTGTTCAGTTCGCTTGTTTCGCTTCACTTGACGACTCTTACTCACTGTGAGCTGCTTGCAAACTAGCAAACACAGACACACTAGAAAGCCTCCTTTCTCCTGATCCTTGAATGGATCTCAATTCTCTCACTCACAAACGCATTTTTTCTTCTCTTCTCTTCTCTCTTTTTTGCCGTCTCATGACTTCTCATTTGTGCTCTTGAGCAGTACAGTGAAGCAGATACAGCAGCTCCAGCTCCAGCTCAGAAAATACGCAGGCTGAGAAATTAGCACCGTTTATTATACAAACAGACAGACTGAAAGCGAAAGAGAAAGACCAGGCACTTAGCGGGANTTCGTCGTAGTCTTCACAGTGAGTCAGCCTGCTGCTGCTGCTGCTGTTGCTGTTGTTCAGTTCGCTTGTTTCGCTTCACTTGACGACTCTTACTCACTGTGAGCTGCTTGCAGGCTAGCAAACACACACACCAGAAAGCCTCCTTCCTCCTACTGATCCTTGAAAGGATCTCGATTCTCTCACTCACAAACGCATTTTCTCTTCTCTTCTCTCTTTTTTGCCGTCTCATGACTTCTCATTTGCGCTCTTGAGCAGTACAGTGAAACAGATACAGCAACTCCAGCTCCAGTTCAGAAAATACGCAGGCTGAGAAATTAGCACCGTTTATTATACAAACAGACAGACTGAAAGTGAAAGAGAAAGACCAGGCACTTAGCGGGGGCAGACTGAAACACTGAGACTACTCTACTCTACTCTACTGACACCACAGTGGACTGCCATTGTGGCGGATTTGCATTTCAAATGTCTGTGTAAACTGGGCCAATTTAAAGCGCGCGTGCTGATTTGCACTGCTGCCGCCGCCGCTGTTCATGTAGCAGAGAATTTCATTGTTACTGCTGTGCTTCACATGAGCGGCAATTCATTAATCATCGAGTGCCCTGCCGTACTGCTGCTGCTGCTGCTGAAAAACGGCGGCGGCGGCAGCTAATTTGCNTACTCTACTCTACTCTACTGACACCACCACACTGGACTGCCATTGTGGCGGATTTGCATTTCAAATGTCTGTGTAAACTGGGCCAATTTAAAGCGCGCGTGCTGATTTGCACTGCTGCCGCCGCCGCTGTTCATGTAGCAGAGAATTTCATTGTTACTGCTGTGCTTCACATGAGCGGCAATTCATTAATCATCGAGTGCCCTGCCGTACTGCTGCTGCTGCTGCTGAAAAACGGCGGCGGCGGCAGCTAATTTGCTTTCTCTTTTGTACACTCTTTCACTTNCGCCCTGCCGTACTGCTGCTGCTGCTGCTGCTGAAAAACGGCGGCGGCGGCGGCAGCTAATTTGCTTTCTCTTTTGTACACTCTTTCACTTTGTTGGCACTTGCCGCGCTCGCTTACTCGCTTTTTAAGTGCAGCGGTAGCACTCACTTCTTCTTTCCCCTTGGTTTGACTTTCTGCCTTTTGGCGATGGTTTTTTTCCCGAGCCGTTGAAAATGCTTCCCTTACTTTTCTACTGCCCCCCCCCTCAATCGTCAAAATCGTTTGGGAGGCAAAAAAGTGGGAGAGCTACTTGTGGCGGCGACTTCACGAGTCAGTTGTGTCGTCTACACNCTTGGTTTGACTTTCTGCTTTTTGGCGCTGGTTTTTTCCCGAGCCGTTGAAAATGCTTCCCTTACTTTTCTACTGCCCCCCCCCCTCAATCGTCAAAATCGTTTGGGAGGCAAAAAAGTGGGAGAGCTACTTGTGGCGGCGACTTCACGAGTCGGTGGTGTCGTCTACACTACTGAACTCTCTGTCTCGCTGTCTTTCTGTCTGTCTGTCGGCTGCTAATGCACGGCAGTGAAGACGGCNCCACTGAACTCTCTGTCTTTCTTTCTGTCTGTCTGTCTGTCGGCTGCTAATGCACGGCAGTGAAGACGGCTTTCATTTTTTGCTTCTGTTTCCACTGTTTCTTTTTGCCGGCGACATGTGGGCCAGGGCCAATTTTTTTCCCTTTTTTCCCTTTTGATTTTTTTCTGCAAAATCAGCTTGATGGTGGTAGCCGATCTTTTTGCACTGTGCACTGCACTGGTGCCGGCACTGGTGGTCTGTGCTTACCAGCAGCACCAGCACTGGCCATTGCGATTTATCATCGCAATTTATAGCGCGTACACACACACACACACACACACACACACACACACACTTTGCTTTCTGCAAGAGTTAGTGATACTAGTGAACTAGTGAGAGAGAAAGACGGCTAGTGCAGCGGCCAAGACCGATCTTATGTCGGAATTATTTATCTNCACTTTGCTCTCTGCAAGAGTTAGTGATACTAGTGAACTAGTAAGAGAGAAAGACGGCTAGTGCAGCGGCCAAGACCGATCTTATGTCGGAATTATTTATCTAGCCGTCTTTAATAATTTACCATGCCGTGCTGCTGCTGGGGTAGTAGTACTTGAGCTTTCATTCTTTCATTTGCCGGCCACTTTTCCCCATTTCTTCCCATCCATTCAGCTTCAGTGCGGCATCAATTTGGTTGCCACTGAAGTGCAGTGTAGTGATAGTAGTGGTGGTGGTGGTGGCAGTAACAGTAGCAGTAGTAGCTTAACCCACTTGCATCATGGCCGTCGATGTCCCATTAGTGCATGCTTCACTCTTTCACTTTTGCTCTTTCTCGTCTCTATCTCTGTCTCTCTATCTCTGTCTCTCTATCTCTGTCTCTCTATCTCTTGCTTTCTTTCTCTTTCTCATTCAGTCGACTCTAATAGATTTCGATTGTTTGTACTCTAATTAGACGTCTCGTTAATTATCTCTCAATGCAAGCAATGGTTCTGCTGGTGCTGGACATCAACGAGGCGAGCATTGAGCTACTGCTGCCGCCGCTGCTTCAGTAAACTGTCGACTTTGTTTTCGATTCAATGCCCAAACTCACTGCTGCTGCTGTTGCTGTTGCCTAGAAACCAAAAGACAAAAAAGAGATTTTCACTTTGTTTCAAGTTGTGGCAGTTGTCAGGGTGTGAAGGTCTGTGGCCCTGGTATAGTGAGATGATTGAGGAATTCATTCCGACGTCGCTGTTGCTGCTGCTGTCGCCGCCTGTAAGAGTTGGATTGACAGGCCAACTGAGTTGATGACTGTTGGGAGATGCCTGCTGATTTTTGAGCAGTGTTGCCACTGCCGCCGTTTCTCGGTGACTGTCTCGGTTGGTCAATCAGCAACCTATCAGTAAGCAAGTAAAACGCCAAATGTGCTAACTGATTTGCGCCTCTGCCTGTGTGTGTGCTGCTTCCTGATGGCAGTAGTTTGCCTGACTGCCAACTTTACCGAGAGTTTGTGATGTGTGGTGATGGTGATGGTGGTGGCTAACTGGTTGGCAGGCTGGCAGGCAGTCTTTGACTCGATCTCAGTTCTTCTCTTTGGTCTCGAATAATTGATTGCCCCTTGGAGAGAGAAAGAGAGAGAGAGAGAGAGACAGAACGACGGTTCTGGCAGCGGAATCAGCAACAACAGCAGCAGCAGCAGTCGTTTCAGACGCCTTCATTTGCTTTTGCATTGGTCAACCAGTGGGTCAAGTAAATTAAAACATTTTCGACTGCTGCTGCTGCTGCCACTACCGCTGAAGTCGCCTTCGGAGTCTCCGAAGGCGAATTATTGTAATTTATTACCGAGTCTGCGTCTATTGTCTGTCTGAAGCTAAAGCTAGAAAGCTGGCAGTACTAGCACTGAACTTGTGTGCACTACTCTCATCCACCAATTCGGAGGGCACAAATTGGGCGGCATACACAGACGACCCCGACTGCCCACACTGGGCGACACTAAGCCTGATGTCTTCGTCGTCGTCGTCGTTGTCGATTGTGACTTGTGTACTTTCAGTAGCAACAGCAGCTTCAGCAGCACACAATTGTCCAATCGTTTACCAGTTTGCCCGGTCCAGACGGTGCACTGAAAAAAGCACTGCATTGCCAAAATGCACTCTTCATACATTCACTCACTCGGACTTGCTCACATTCTAATGAGCTCGTGTTTTTGCAACGGATGCAAGAGGAGGAGGAATGAAGGGAATGCTTGCAATTTGCAGCCCACTGACTGAGTACAATCGGAGAAAAATATAGGGATTGACTGAGTGAGGGCCTGACTGAATTAATTGCCGACACACACTGCCTCACTGTGTGCATTCGTCAATTAGCAATTGCCAATTAACGGAGCACTCTTGTTGCAGTTGAGTGTATGATTCGTACTTCTTCTTCTTCTTCTTCTTCTGTTTGCTGCTCGATGTTCCCTTTCAGTCCTGTTCAGTGCTCAGTGTTGTTCTGCCTCCGCTAATTGTCTCCTCTTTCTCTTCACTTTTTTGTTGTTGCAAATATCCGTGCTGAAAGATCTGGGCGACTGCTGCTGCTGCTGCTGCCGTTGTTGTCTGTCTGCCAGGCGCGTAGTTAGCTCATTAGTTTGAGGCTGATGGGAATGATGGTGGTGGAGGCTACAAGTCACTGCTGGTCAGTCAGCACTCTTGCCTGGCTGCTTGATGATAATAGCTGTTTCTGCTGCTGTTTCTGCTAAAACTAGTGACATGCACCAGCTCCCCAACTGCTTTATGCTGCTGCTGCCTATTATTGCTGATGATGATTTGGGGGTGGCGACCGTTTCGGCCCACCAATTTAGTGTGCGCACAAAATGGCGGCGTGCTTGCTTGCCAAGTGCCTTTTTTCCAAGTGCTTGTATGTATGAGTATGTATGAGTGTGTCTCTGTTCTGTCTGTCTTGGCGGTTTTCAATTGATCAGCCTCCTTTCTTTTTTCCAAACGTCAATCGATAATATCGAGCCTACGGCAGCGGCAGCGGCTGCTCTGGCCAATTGAACTCCGCTAGTTGACTGCCTGCCTGGCTCTGACGCATCGATTATGTCCATTTTTAAATTGAGTACTTTTTTCCAGCGT
>NW_016178113.1:0-8058 GCF_001687245.7 Rhagoletis zephyria
TTAATTAAAATAAAGTTATTTTATGCAAGCTGCGTTCTGCTAATCCCGATTTGGCTAATGCAAAACACACGTGTTGCCCCTATATCCAAGGACAAAAAGAATTCGACTAGATTCTGTGACTTTTGACGACACATTTGAACTCTAATACAGAATAAACTAGACAAAAACTTAGTCGAATGTAGAATATTGAGCTACGTTTAATAATTGCGGGTAATTTTAAATCTTTTGGACGCCACGTTTTGTTACAACTAAAATGGAACAGAGACAGCGAAGAGGCATTTACAGAGTACGAAAAAGTTATATTTCATTCAGGGCTATCACTGAATCCATCGTAGTCAGATTTTTCGTGAAATCTACCACTATCACTGAATCCGAATATCTGTGCACTAAATAGCATATACTTTGAATAAATATATACATACGTCCCCACAGCCAACGAACGAGAACATTAAAGGTCTGTTTTTTTTTTTTTGACAAGTTTTGGGCTAACGAGCTTAAGGAAATGCCGAAAACCACGGGAACGCATAACCCCATTTTAGTGCTTCAAACTAAACGTCAAATCGTATAAAACTATAAATTTGAATATCAACGGCGTTCAGTGCGTAATTTGGGCGATATAGGGGAAGGAAAATGGAAAATCGAAGTTGGTGAAAAAAAGTTCTGATACGATATATGTGCTTATGGATGTCTGGTATAATAGAAAATCGGCCCCCAATTGTTTGAACATAAGCTGGAAGAATGCTGAGCTTGTACAAACATGCTTGTTTTGACGAACGATAATCGCCAATTTTCCGGCCTTTATCAATCAGTGGTCGTATTTGTCTCATTTCCTAACGACATTACACTCTTGGGCATACTTTTCGTTTTACATTGTAAACTTAAGTAAAAACAGCATTTTGCAATTTTAAGCGTCATCCTTGCATGTCAATTGCGCTCCTTTAAGATTGAAAACAAAAATGGGATTTCGCTTTTTTCATATAAGGATATAAACTGCTTGTCAGCGTGTATCAAACGGATCTCTTCAGGATCCTTTAATCTAATCGATCAATTATATATCTAGGGCCGATAGAAGGAATTTGCACAAAATTGCACAATTTAAAACAAGTCGATTTAAAGTCAACCTTTGCTAAAGAAATCACATTTTTTGTGTATTTTTTTGACAAAAATTTAGGCATTCGGACTTTTCTCATGTCGAGTTCGGGAGCGAAGGATGCAGGTGTCATCAAATACGCGCAGGCTTGGTGTGAGAATCAAAAACCGCAGATTACTGATGCCGTAATTAGGCGAGTAAAACAATGATGCCAAACNCAGAAAAATGACAGTTCGTATGCGAGAGCGCATAGCAGGTGTAGACTTGGGGTAAGGAAGTGAAACACAAATAATAATTTGCTTTTTTCTTTGTTTTAATTTTTGTATAGCCGTTTTAAAACACTATATTTGCAAAGTTGGAAACTGCCGGAAAAAAGGTGCGAAGATATTAGAAATCAAATTATATCCGTAAATATTTCGACTAAAGCACCATCTAGCGGGACTATTTTTTTGATAATATATTTCTTACTATGTATCTAATACATGTCGCAAATTTCAACGAAATCGGTCCATAAATACGGGATTTCAAACTATTTCGACCCCGGCGCCACCTAACGGGTAAATTTTTTGCAAATATATTCCCGCAACCAATATACATTGAAAAAATAAACCGGATTCGACCATAACTAACATAGGTATATCACTTTAAATTTTCGACTATAAATTATATATTGCACTAAAGGAGTCACGTGCATCCTTTGAAACCGTAATTATACAACTAGAAGCACATAACTAAAAAAAAATATTTCTATAGTCAAAATTGTGGGCACTATGATTTTACTTCCCTTGTGCGGCGCACAGTGATATTTGATACCCATTTTGTGCCCATAATTTAAAAAATTAGTATATTCAGTATAGTCACTGAATTCGAATCTGAAGTCAAAATAACAGATAACAAAATGGCCATCGAATATGTTTGATTTGAAAAATATTTATTAATTTTACGCAGTATTGAATACTATTAGGTTTTTTAAGTTTGTTCTCAAAATTCTTAAATAAAAATACTATTCATAATCAGGGCTATCACAGAATCCTTTGTAGCTTCGATTTTCGTGAATCAATATTTAATGAATGAATATTTTTTATGAAGCGAGGAAATAATAGTTTAACAACAATTTATTAGGAAAGAAACCTTATTACTTTAATATCATTAAAATTAATTGAAACAATACATTTATCTCTTTAAAAGAGTAAAATCTAAACTAAAAAATAAAATGTATTAAGAAAAATAAAAAAAAAACTAAATGAAAAAAAAAGCTCCGCTGCTCTGCAACTCGGACTCGAACACGGATCTCGCAACTAGCATTCTAGTGCATTGCCAACTTGGCCATTGCGACTTCTGAGGTAGCATGAGCAAAATGGCATACATAAAGGCTATTGTTTCTTTTGCACAAGCTAATTTCGAATCAGCATTCGAAGCTGGCAACGATATTTTCGAGTTCACTCGGATTCAGTGATATCAATTTTTTCGTATTCGTAGCAGGCATTCGAATTCGTAGATTTTCTACGATGGATTCCGTGATAGCCCCTGAATATTGTTCATGAAGAACCAACACAATTATGGTTCACTAAAGAGCTTAAAAAATAAAAAGTCATCTACTACTAGTCGACACTCGCAATAGGGGTGCTAACCACTAATTGACTTTCTATCAATTGTATCACTTGCCCAATCAGCATCTGCAACCAACAAATGGCAACCCATTTCCATTACAAAACTCCAAATTTATTGTTTTTGTGCATTTTATGCAAAGCACGATCCTCTTTAAGGCATGCCAGTGTTGCTCAGATTCTTTTGTTGGAACCTGCTCATATTTACAATAGCAAGGCAAATATCAGGACGTATATGCACTTAGCATTGCATACATGAGGCTAACCAAAAGCTCTCTATATATTGTGTTTCCAAGGAACCTGGCTCTTCTCTAGAAATCAAGTGCATATTTTCCGTCCATTGGAGTTTTCTCTGGGTTACACTCTGACATTCCGAATTTCTCCAAAACATTTTCAATATTTGCTTGTTGAGATAGTTGCAAACAAAGTGTATTAAACAAGGTGTGATTGACAACTCAGGTAGGCTCTCTTTTAAGGTACTATTATGCCAAAAAATATAAACAATCGATTCAAAATTCATACAAAATTTTTCCATTTGACTATAGGATGGTTCTTCTGAGAGCAATGTCAAATTCAATCACACTTTGTTGAATACATTTTTGTTGCAAACCATTTTTGGAATTTTCAATTTTCATACTCAAGAAATATCCTAACGGGCCACAATCTGACATCTCAAACCTGTTTGTTAATTCTTTTTTAAGGTCGTGTATTTCAGATAACTTATTTCCAACAATAAGTAGGTCGTCAACACACAGCACAAGTATGTTATAACATTAAACGAGCAATTCTTGAATATATATATATATCCATAGGGTTAGTGGAAACGGCTCTAACGATTTTTTACGAAATTTTGTACAAAGCTAATGTTTTGGATTTTAAGGTTATCTGAATAGGCATAATCGCCGAGAGGACTCGTATAAGGTTGCCACCTATTCGAAATTAGTTACAAAGCAATTAAAATATCATAATATGGGTATCAAATGGAAGGTATTTTAAAGATCTCTAATTCAAAAACATTTTTAATAGGGTTGCGACCTATTTTGAATCACATATTTATTTAATTTTTTGTTAAAAAAGGGTAAAATATTACTATTTATGGGTATCAAGAGAAGGTCCTTAAACAATACTGTTCCTGTATACAAAATCTTATCCCTTAGGATAATAGTGTAAGGTTGCCACTTGTTTTCGATTCTACACAATTTATCTTAAACAACGCAATATGGATATCAAATGAAAGGTATTGTTGCGAAATTTGGTCAGAAAATATTTTCCATTAGGGTTGCCACGCTTCTATGTAATAAAAATTGTTATTTGTTAATTTCCATCAACATTTTTTTATGTATACACAGTACATATGCGCTCAAGATATGTACCATTCATTCCACTGTTTTTCGGAATAAGGTTGCCACCTAAATTTTACAATAAGGAATTTACTTAATAGATATCGAAATCCATTTTTTTTCCAAAATATTTTTTTAAAGCCATCCAAATCTTGAAATCTTTAAAAAGTATATGCACTCCGGGCAAAGCTCGGTCAACCTGGTACCTAGTACGTAACCAAGCTTGACCGTTTTTGTGTAAAGGCGATAGTCGTGCTTGGAACGCGTAAAGCCCAACTTCAAAATATAGTGGTTAAATTCCAGGCGCTTGCTTGAGACCGTGAAGAGACTTAATAAGTTTGCAAGCTTTCCCTTTGTCCTCACTTATAACCGCTTTCTGTCAGGGACATGTATATTTCTTCTTTGAGAAAACCATATAAAAACGCTGTTTTACCATCGAGCTGATGAAAAATAAATCCGTTTTTGACACCGACAGCTAAACCACATCGAATGTTTGTCAACTTCACCACAGGAGAGTACGTCTCATTATAATCGATTCCTTCTTTTTGTAGGAAACCTTCATTACCAGTCTTGCTTTACGACGCACCAAATTTGCATTTTCGTTCGAAAAACACTTTTGGATGATAACAATTTTTCACCTTTAGGAGGAGTTACTATTTCCCAAACAATATTGTCGTGCGTCGAGTTTAGCTCTTCGTTAACTGCAATAAACCACTCATCCTTGTCCGGCCTTTCATAAATGACCTTAAAATTTTCAGGAACCTCTAGCGGAAAATTTGATGCAGTATCGGCAGTATAACTGGTGAAGAAATCAAAAGCTTACCGGCAAGGTTACGCTTTTTTTAGCCACGGCGTAGTGCAGGTTCAGATTCTTGATTAGCATCCGATAATTCATCACCAATACTACCCTCAAAGCAATCTTTGTCTTATTCACTTGCGTTATTATTGTTATCATTCCGTGCATTGACATCATTATCATAATATCGACTTTCTGCACCACTTTCGCTCACGACAACAACATCACTATCCCCTTCTTGCTCGTGAGCAGGACTGCCAACTTAGCTCAAACCATGCCATGTTTGGCCCTATTTTACATCAAATGGCACTTAATTTTTCAAAAACACTACTACTTTTAATTGTAATATTTCAATACATTTTTGTGAAATTCATTGCGTGTACTTCTTTTTTTCAACTAAAATTTTCTAATTTCTAAAGATTATTCAACTGGTTTATCTTATTTTTGCATTGCACTTTTGTTTTACGTATGTGGTTCTTATTTTATTGCTAAATGGGAAGGATTAAAAAGGATGGCACCTTTTTTGGCACTTTTATTTTTCTATTTGGCACATTTTGGCACTTTTTTATCCTCAAAATGGCACCTCATAGCTAAGGATAGTGGGCAGCCAGGATCTTCCGCAGGAACTAGCTTTTAAAACGGAAAGTAATTTTCGTCGAACTTGATAACCCTTGATGTGAAGACTCTTTGTTTCACAATATCCCACAGTCTGTACCCATTTGGAGTATAACCGATCATTACCGCTTTTTGACTGTTAGCATCGAGGTTCTTTCGTTTTTGATTTGTTATCCAGGTCATAGCTTTACAACCCAAGACTCGTATTTTCGATATATCAGACTTTTCCATAGTTGGACTTCGATTAATGATAGTGCTGCTTCGCCCCACATTGTCTTGGGTAATTGAGATTCTATGAGCATAGTACGAACCTTTTCGACTAGCGTTCTGTTAAAACGCTCTGCCACTCCGTTTTGTTGTACTTTCAACCTTAGTTCGGACCAACAGTACTCACGACCTTGATCCACAGCAGTGCTACCGCTGTCGCTTCAATTGAAGTTTTTCATTTCACTTTGGAAGCCTTCACTTCGTCACTTAATTTGACTTCGTTTTACTCCACTTTCGACAAATAAGATTTAACACCAAATTAATGGAAAAAATTTTTTGAAATAAATGATTTATTTAACCTAAATCAACAATCTTTTGCTAAAGTTCTTGTTAAGTAGTAAGTATGGCAAAGTAGCTTTTCTACTAAATATACGTCTAATAAATCTCCGACCTGGTATGGGTTATTTGGAAAAAGTCATTTTGATTGTTATTTTTTCATGTATGTATAGTTGTAAAGCGCACAGAAATTAATGGGTGGATAAAATTTCATAACTATTTAGTAAATATTTGACGAAAGTAACAATTATATTTTAGTTTTCATACGTCTTCAATTTTGGGCCTGTGCCATAAGAATACAAATGGAATTATTTTCATTTGCGAACGTTCGCGCTCACTCTCGCATTGAACTGTATAGCAAGTTTAAAAAACCTATGGACATAGTGCAGCGAATTAAAATACAGCGGCTCCGCTGGCTTGGTCATGTCGTTCGAATGGACACCGGCGCTCCAGCTCTGAAAGTATTCAACTCGGAACTCGCTGGTGGCAGCAGAGGAAGAGGGGGACCCCCACCGCGATGGAAAGACCAGGTGGAGAAGGACTTGGCTTCACTTGGCATTTCCAATTGGCGTTAGTTGGCACAGAAATGAAACTACTAGCGTGCTTTGTTGAAGTCGGCCAAAATTGCTTAGACGGTTGCAGTGCCAAATAAGAAGAAGAGGAAGTTTACCATCTAGATTTTGAAGGTAAGGTAAGAAACAATTGAGCTAAAACATCGTTTTCTTCCATAACACATCCAGATAATTTTAGATTTCGAACCAGACCTTCAAGCATTGCCAAATGTATAACCACTGATTCATCCTCACTCATACGCGGCTTTGTGAGCTACTTACGTAACAAGAGCTGACCAGTACAGACTTCTTTGGAAACGAATCGTTGAGACTACTCCACATTGCCTTTGCATATTGTTCCCAACCCCCCAATAGTAACCCTCCATAAGCAAAGTAGGAGGATGGTTCCGTGCGCAGAAGTGGAAAATTTTTGACTGACATTCACCTGGGAGTGGCCGGAAGTTATTCTTGTGCGTACGGTTCAAATCGCAGCTCACAACGTCCGGATATTTATGTCCATGTTTCATCTGGGTAGCAACCAAACACCCGTTTGGGAGCGAGCTAAAGTGAGAAGGTGTAAAATTTTGCGTGCGCTGGGTTTGGGTCTCGCCACGTTAAAACCACGTCCAATGAAAAAGTTCAACAATCCTCGGATTAGACCCCCTTTTTTGATGACGACCACGGCAAACGTATCAAGGACTATGATTTGAGGGTATGCACTTGGAATATCCGGACCCTTAATGGNTGTTTCATCTGGGTAGCAACCAAACACCCGTTTGGGAGCGAGCTAAAGTGAGAAGGTGTAAAATTTTGCGTGCGCTGGGTTTGGGTCTCGCCACGTTAAAACCACGTCCAATGAAAAAGTTCAACAATCCTCGGATTAGACCCCCTTTTTTGATGACGACCACGGCAAACGTATCAAGGACTATGATTTGAGGGTATGCACTTGGAATATCCGGACCCTTAATGGGGAAGGTGCCTCTGCCCGGCTGGTTGATGTCCTCGGGAAGACAAAGGCTGACATCACCGCCATCCAANAATGGATGGGGCAAGGAAAAGTAAGTGTGAAGCCTTGCGACGTCTACTGCAGTTGCCACGTAAAGGGGCGCAAATTTGATGTTGGATTCGTGGTAGGGGAGATACTCCGTCGCCGAGTACTGGCGTTCACCCTGGTGGAGAACGTTTAGCCACAATCCGCATCAAAGCGAGATTCTTCCACATTTCGGTCATCTGCGCCCATGCCCCGACGGAAGAGAAGGATGAGGCGTCNCCCCGACGGAAGAGAAGGACGAGGCGTCCAAGGATCTCTTCTGTTAGCGCTTGGAGCATACATATGAGCCTGCACCGACAGGATGTCAAGATCGTGCTCGACGATTTTAATGCCAAGGTGGCCAAGGAAGGGATCTTTGG
Organism: Rhagoletis zephyria; assembly: GCF_001687245.7. NCBI lineage: Eukaryota > Metazoa > Arthropoda > Insecta > Diptera > Tephritidae > Rhagoletis > Rhagoletis zephyria. The sequence goes on from NW_016178113.1 coordinate 7,953, forward strand.
CGCCACTGTCGGAAAATTCAGTCTCCACGACGAAACGTTCGATAACGACTGAGGCTAATCGACTTTGCCGGGGCCCGAAACATGGTAATATGTAGTACTAGGTTCC
>NW_016178114.1:0-4434 GCF_001687245.7 Rhagoletis zephyria
ATTTTTGATTTTGTCGTTTGATTGTGATAAGAAAGCTTCTTATTTTTTTTAATTTTAACCATGGTGATTATTGTTGGTTTAAATTTCAAAGTGTCAGTGCAAACAATTTTTTTTTTATTACAAAAAAAAAATATTTTTTTCACAAGTAAACTAGCTCATCTTAGAATGGCAAATTTTGACATAAAGCCTAGTTGTTTGTCTTTGAGTTTGGAGAGGTGCTTCGCTAACTTTATATAAAGTTAGCAAAACACCTTATATCTAAAAAACATACCAGAGCGACAAAATTATTTTTTCCACAACTAATTAACGGCAAATTCATGGGTATATGCGACATTTTTTGCTTGATGTTGTTTCGCTAACTTTATACACATGAATTNCGAAAAAATAACTAAACGGGCGGAAAACAAAAAAATTATCTATAAAACATCTAAATTTTTAATGTTTGTCAGTAAAAATTTATCGAAATATTTGACGGATTTGAAAATTGAAATGTAAACCAGATTTGTCCGTACAAATGCAGTTGGCTGATAATCTGGTTAGTGTGCGCATCAGTTTGGACGGCCTCTCGGATGCAGTGTTCGCCAGCCTTAGTGTTGTTAGTTTATGGTTTGGGGAGAATGTAATATTAAATTCAATGTATTTATGATCAGAGAGTGATGGTTTAATACCTTCCAGTAATCTACCCTTATAAGTTAATGTGCACCAAGTGACAAAACCGAATTCAATTCTCGTATAAAAATTTAAGAGTACCGTTAATTTTTTCATGATCCAATGATCGGACGAAATGCTGACGTTGTCCAAAATTATGCGGTAACATACGTAAAAAAAAGATATTCCGACGAGTTAATAAACTCCCTTTTTTTTTGAAGTCGGTTAAGAGTTATATCTACGTCGTTCTTCAATGGGGGGTCAATATATGTATGTTGGTTCCATAGCACAGTTTGCTAGCTCTAAACTGCTTTGAGTAGTAAAGTTGAGTAGAGACTCACTCTTTTATTGATGACCTCAAAGAGTGTGGTAAGGCGAGGTCAATTGATCCGCGATGATTTTGACCAGTCACGGATTTTTAAAAAAGTATATTAATTCAAAGTATGTATGTACTTATAATCCTTATGCTGGCGCATAAATACAAAAAAAAAATCTATATCGATCCATGGACACTATGGACACTAGAGTGTGCCAAAATGAAAAAAAAAACTATTTTCCCTTAAACAAGAGATAGCGGAATGAAATTTAACACACTTATTTTCTCGTACAAAAACAACAACGTCAAATTGTTATAAATAAAGGTTTTCACAGAAATTGGCTTCTTTAACATTTTATAATATCACGCTGCTGTAAAAAGGCAATTATGCAGAAATTTGCGACAATCGATTACCATTATCAACCTGGACAAAAATTATACCTGTCATACGTATCTAAAATACTCATATCTAAAGTTGTAGGTAGATCGATAGTTGCTTACATACATATTAGGGGTGTTTTGAATGTTCGAATTTTCGGAATGCGAATGCGAATGTTAGGTATAACATTAAAAAAGCTATAACAACTCAAGTCGTTTTTATTACTTAAAAACTTTGTATATAAGTAAATTATTAGAACATTGAATATTGATTATTCCTATTCATTGTTTTAATCTGGAAGTCAAAGTTCAAAAGGGGCATATTTAACGCTCGTATTTATACTTTTTTGTCAGTATAATACTTTTTTTGCATTCCAACAATGTAGACTTTTTTGCTGCCTAAATTTTGTAATATACATACAGTGTTCGTGGAAACATTATGAAAATGCATATAAGTATAAACTGTTATGTAAAAAAAATTGAGACACGACATCTTGACCAGTTGCGACTATTTTCCTTTCGTTTGCTTAATGTTTATTAATTTTTTATTAATGTCTAGTTAATTATATAATACTTAAAATCATATATATCCGTATTTCAGACTTTGTAGAGAAATTAATTAAATTGCACAACAACAAACTTTGTACTCATAATTTTTAGAAAAATTCCAAGTATGCAGTTTTGTACGTTGATTTTTGGTTATTTTTTTGCCGAAGGGGTTATTATTTTCTTCCATACAAAACAAATTGTCGAACATACTTAAACTACAATATTGTTGTTGTGCAACTCTTTTAAATTGTTTTAATTTCTGTACAAAGTGAGAAATTTGGATTTACATGGCTTTATTTAGATATATCATTTTGTCAACTATATTAGAGTGGACCCTCTGCCCATGTACACATTCGCATTCGCAAAACAGTCATATCATATTGTGTGAATGCGAATGTCGAATGCGAATGTGTAAAATGATGCGAATCATTCGCATAACGCATGAGAATGCAAATATTCGCAACATCCCTGATACATATGTATGTAAGTATGTATGTATACATAAACGTGCGTACATACATATATATTAATTTAGTAAATGTCTTTGACACCTAACCGACACAGCATAATCAGTAAATTTAAATAACGTAAGCTGCTGTGGACTGCTGGCGCAGCTCAATTTATTTCTGGCATTATTAGCTTTTAATGCTGCAACAATTTTGCGGTTATCTAACATGCCCATTGACTTTTCATATAATTTAAAATAGATTTTTGAAAATATCCAATCGGATGCAAAAGTACCTGCAAGCATTTGCACGATTGCTTTGCATTAACCTATGCACGTATGTAGATACATACTAGAGGTATACGCCGCCGAGCCACGCCGCCGCCGCAGAGTTACGAAAGGCGTCTAACGAATTTTGTAGACAATTTTCATGAAGTATGTACATATGTACATCCAAATACATCCTTTGAAGGAACTAAATACTACTCGTATACAAATACAATTTTACGAAATGAAAATTACATTTTTANGAGCCACGCCGCCGCCGCAGAGTTACGAAAGGCGTCTAACGAATTTTGTACACAATTTTCATGAAGTATGTACATATGTACATCCAAATACATCCTTTGAAGGAACTAAATACTACTCGTATACAAATACAATTTTACGAAATGAAAATTACATTTTTAAAGGAGTTTTTATCATAATTTGGGCCACTGGGCAAGAATATGATCTCCTTTATTTTTCCAAAAAGAGCGTAACTCAGAAAAAACATAGGTAACATATTTCAATTTAAATTAGGAACGAATACCGGTAATCTAACGTTTTTTCCGCAGTAGACAATTCTTTTCAGTACTACAAAAATACTACTTTTTTATACACATACTACAACAACAAGAAAGTTATAACACATCAAAAACTTGAACGCGAATATTCAGAGAGCAGTTTTAACAGAAGCATCTAACTCCTCAATTATTAGAGATAAAACAAAGACAAGTTGAAAAAGCAACAAAGTCTAAGCGGTGGAGGTTATAGCACTATTTCGGAGATCACCACATCTCCTCATCAGACTTTTTTTTTCTAGACTTCAGCAGGGATCGAACCTGCGTATTCGATGTTCAAAGTCAGAAGCGTTAACCACTGAGCTATGTACATCCCGTAAACTCTTGTTGCTAATTCTTTTTCCTTATTCAACCAACTACTATCAAGTGCAGCTGATTTGCCGCTATTTAAACTCGACAGCGTGGTTGTTGTTGTCAATTCTATACGGTTTTTGTCAATATATTGTGTACTTGAGTGCCGTTTTTGTATATGTGTTGTGTACATGTTTATTTATAAACGTATGTGTTCCTTTTCTTTCGTACGTGTTTATTAATAAATCTGTACTGTAGTGTTTTCGGAAGGTACTAGCTCTTTCTGCCAATATAGGAGTATTACATATATGACGAAATAATTCAATTTCAATTATTTCCTATTGAAATCACAAATAATTTTTATTTCGAGCACAAAAAAGTAAACAAATGCCGATATCAAAACGGCAAGCGCCTTACAATGTTGGGCGCTTAGATTCATGAAGCTTGTGTGATTAGGCGAAAATATGATTATGAATCGTAATGTACAGAGCTTCATTGAAATACATGTGTTCGGTATAAAAGCTTCATACTTTAGTACGCCGGAACGATTACACTACTATGACTAGGCGTTTAATGTGCGGAGTGCCTTAGAGAGGGTTATAATCCATATGCGCGGCCGCAGGCCGCCTACGCAGAAAGCTGTTCTCTGCAAAAGGTGTTCAGCCCCTCTTCTTCGGCAACACAGACAGGAGAGTTCTGCTTAGTGGGGGTTATAAACCCTATGCGCGGCCGAAGGCCGCCTACCAGAAAGGTGTTCTCTGCAAAAGGTGTTCAGCCCCTCTTCTTCGGCAACACAGACAGGTGAATTCTGCTTAGTGGGGGTTATAATCCTTATGCGCGGCCGAAGGTCGCCTACGCAGAAAAGTGTTCTCTGTAAAAGGTGTTCAGCCCCTTTTCTTCGACAACACAGAAAGGAGAATTCTACTTAGTGAGGGTTATAATCCCTACGCGCGGCCGAAGGCCGA